>NW_027446878.1:0-42465 GCF_038048845.1 Mixophyes fleayi | reverse complement strand
TGTAAGTCATTGTTTCCAGGAGAAAGGGAGACCGGAGTGTAAAAAAGCATTGTTTTTGGACGGCAATGAAGAAATGATTTTTTTGCGATTTCTCTTGCTCAGAAAGACTTAGAAAGTTGATAATTGTGGGCAATGTTAGAAATGTCATGAGAAACAAGAATTATGTAAAAGAATTGATGTAAGTCATTGTTTCCAAGAGAAAGGGAGACCGGAGTGTAAAAAAGCGTTGTTTTTGGACGGCAATGAAGAAATGACTATGTTTTGCGATTTTTCCTGCTCAGAAAGACTTAGAAAGTTGATAATTGTGGGCAATGTAAGAAATGTCATGAGAAACAAGAATTATGTAAAAGAATTGATGTAAGTCATTGTTTCCAAGAGAAAGGGAGACAGGAGTGTAAAAAAGCGTTGTTTTTGGACGGCAATAAAGAAATTACTATGTTTTGCGATTTCTCCTGCTCAGAAAGACTTAGAAAGTTGATAATTGTGGGCAATGTTAGAAATGTCATGAGAAACAAGAATTATGTAAAAGAATTGATGTAAGTCATTGTTTCCAAGAGAAAGGGAGACCGGAGTGTAAAAAAGCGTTGTTTTTGGACGGCAATGAAGAAATGACTATGTTTTGCGATTTCTCCTGCTCATAAAGACTTAGAAAGTTGATAATTGTGGGCAATGTTAGAAATGTCATGAGAAACAAGAATTATGTAAAAGAATTGATGTAAGTCATTGTTTCCAAGAGAAAGGGAGACAGGAGTGTAAAAAAGCGTTGTTTTTGGACGGCAATGAAGAAATGACTATGTTTTGCGATTTCTCCTGCTCAGAAAGACTTAGAAAGTTGATAATTGTGGGCAATGTTAGAAATGTCATGAGAAACAAGAATTATGTAAAAGAATTGATGTAAGTCATTGTTTCCAAGAGAAAGGGAGACCGGAGTGTAAAAAAGCGTTGTTTTTTGGACGGCAATGAAGAAATGACTATGTTTTGCGATTTCTCCTGCTCAGAAAGACTTAGAAAGTTGATAATTGTGGGCAATGTAAGAAATGTCACGAGAAACAAGAATTATGTAAAAGAATTGATGTAAGTCATTGTTTCCAAGAGAAAGGGAGACAGGAGTGTAAAAAAGCGTTGTTTTTGGACGGCAATGAAGAAATGACTATGTTTTGCGATTTCTCCTGCTCAGAAAGACTTAGAAAGTTGATAATTGTGGGCAATGTTAGAAATGTCATGAGAAACAAGAATTATGTAAAAGAATTGATGTAAGTCATTGTTTCCAAGAGAAAGGGAGACAGGAGTGTAAAAAAGCGTTGTTTTTGGACGGCAATGAAGAAATGACTATGTTTTGCGATTTCTCCTGCTCAGAAAGACTTAGAAAGTTGATAATTGTTGGGCAATGTTAGAAATGTCATGAGAAACAAGAATTATGTAAAAGAATTTATGTAAGTCATTGTTTCCAAGAGAAAGGGAGACCGGAGTGTAAAAAAGCGTTGTTTTTGGACGGCAATGAAGAAATGACTATGTTTTGCGATTTCTCCTGCTCAGAAAGACTTAGAAAGTAGATAATTGTGGGCAATGTTAGAAATGTCATGAGAAACAAGAATTATGTAAAAGAATTGATGTAAGTCATTGTTTCCAAGAGAAAGGGAGACAGGAGCGTAAAAAAGCGTTGTTTTTGGACGGCAATGAAGAAATGACTATGTTTTGCGATTTCTCCTGCTCAGAAAGACTTAGAAAGTTGATAATTGTGGGCAATGTTAGAAATGTCATGAGAAACAAGAATTATGTAAAAGAATTGATGTAAGTCATTGTTTCCAAGAGAAAGGGAGACCGGAGTGTAAAAAAGCATTGTTTTTGGACGGCAATGAAGAAATGACTGTTTTGCGATTTCTCTTGCTCAGAAAGACTTAGAAAGTTGATAATTGTGGGCAATGTTAGAAATGTCATGAGAAACAAGAATTATGTAAAAGAATTGATGTAAGTCATTGTTTCCAAGAGAAAGGGAGACAGGAGTGTAAAAAAAGCGTTGTTTTTGGACGGCAATGAAGAAATGACTATGTTTTGCGATTTCTCCTGCTCAGAAAGACTTAGAAAGTTGATAATTGTGGGCAATGTTAGAAATGTCATGAGAAACAAGAATTATGTAAAAGAATTGATGTAAGTCATTGTTTCCAAGAGAAAGGGAGACAGGAGTGTAAAAAAGCGTTGTTTTTGGACGGCAATGAAGAAATGACTATGTTTTGCGATTTCTCCTGCTCAGAAAGATTTAGAAAGTTGATAATTGTGGGCAATGTTAGAAATGTCATGAGAAACAAGAATTATGTAAAAGAATTGATGTAAGTCATTGTTTCCAAGAGAAAGGGAGACCGGAGTGTAAAAAAGCGTTGTTTTTGGACGGCAATGAAGAAATGACTATGTTTTGCGATTTCTCCTGCTCAGAAAGACTTAGAAAGTTGATAATTGTGGGCAATGTAAGAAATGTCATGAGAAACAAGAATTATGTAAAAGAATTGATGTAAGTCATTGTTTCCAAGAGAAAGGGAGACAGGAGTGTAAAAAAGCGTTGTTTTTGGACGGCAATGAAGAAATGACTATGTTTTGCGATTTCTCCTGCTCAGAAAGACTTAGAAAGTTGATAATTGTGGGCAATGTAAGAAATGTCATGAGAAACAAGAATTATGTAAAAGAATTGATGTAAGTCATTGTTTGCAAGAGAAAGGGAGACAGGAGTGTAAAAAAGCGTTGTTTTTGGACGGCAATTAAGAAATGACTATGTTTTGCGATTTCTCCTGCTCAGAAAGACTTAGAAAGTTGATAATTGTGGGCAATGTTAGAAATGTCATGAGAAACAAGAATTATGTAAAAGAATTGATGTAAGTCATTGTTTCCAAGAGAAAGGGAGACAGGAGTGTAAAAAAGCGTTGTTTTTGGACGGCAATGAAGAAATGACTATGTTTTGCGATTTCTCCTGCTCAGAAAGACTTAGAAAGTTGATAATTGTGGGCAATGTTAGAAATGTCATGAGAAACAAGAATTATGTAAAAGAATTGATGTAAGTCATTGTTTCCAAGAGAAAGGGAGACCGGAGTGTAAAAAAGCATTGTTTTTGGACGGCAATGAAGAAATGACTGTTTTGCGATTTCTCTTGCTCAGAAAGACTTAGAAAGTTGATAATTGTGGGCAATGTTAGAAATGTCATGAGAAACAAGAATTATGTCAAAGAATTGATGTAAGTCATTGTTTCCAAGAGAAAGGGAGACAGGAGTGTAAAAAAGCGTTGTTTTTGGACGGCAATGAAGAAATGACTATGTTTTGCGATTTCTCCTGCTCAGAAAGACTTAGAAAGTTGATAATTGTGGGCAATGTTAGAAATGTCATGAGAAACAAGAATTATGTAAAAGAATTGATGTAAGTCATTGTTTCCAAGAGAAAGGGAGACAGGAGTGTAAAAAAGCGTTGTTTTTGGACGGCAATGAAGAAATGACTATGTTTTGCGATTTCTCCTGCTCAGAAAGACTTAGAAAGTTGATAATTGTGGGCAATGTTAGAAATGTCATGAGAAACAAGAATTATGTAAAAGAATTGATGTAAGTCATTGTTTCCAAGAGAAAGGGAGACCGGAGTGTAAAAAAGCATTGTTTTTGGACGGCAATGAAGAAATGACTGTTTTGCGATTTCTCTTGCTCAGAAAGACTTAGAAAGTTGATAATTGTGGGCAATGTTAGAAATGTCATGAGAAACAAGAATTATGTAAAAGAATTGATGTAAGTCATTGTTTCCAAGAGAAAGGGAGACCGGAGTGTAAAAAAGCGTTGTTTTTGGACGGCAATGAAGAAATGACTATGTTTTGCGATTTCTCCTGCTCAGAAAGACTTAGAAAGTTGATAATTGTGGGCAATGTAAGAAATGTCATGAGAAACAAGAATTATGTAAAAGAATTGATGTAAGTCATTGTTTCCAAGAGAAAGGGAGACCGGAGTGTAAAAAAGCGTTGTTTTTGGACGGCAATGAAGAAATGACTATGTTTTGCGATTTCTCCTGCTCAGAAAGACTTAGAAAGTTGATAATTGTGGGCAATGTAAGAAATGTCATGAGAAACAAGAATTATGTAAAAGAATTGATGTAAGTCATTGTTTCCAAGAGAAAGGGAGACAGGAGTGTAAAAAAGCGTTGTTTTTGGACGGCAATGAAGAAATTACTATGTTTTACGATTTCTCCTGCTCAGAAAGACTTAGAAAGTTGATAATTGTGGGCAATGTTAGAAATGTCATGAGAAACAAGAATTATGTAAAAGAATTGATGTAAGTCATTGTTTCCAAGAGAAAGGGAGACCGGAGTGTAAAAAAGCGTTGTTTTTGGACGGCAATGAAGAAATGACTATGTTTTGCGATTTCTCCTGCTCAGAAAGACTTAGAAAGTTGATAATTGTGGGCAATGTAAGAAATGTCATGAGAAACAAGAATTATGTAAAAGAATTGATGTAAGTCATTGTTTCCAAGAGAAAGGGAGACAGGAGTGTAAAAAAGCATTGTTTTTGGACGGCAATGAAGAAATGACTATGTTTTGCGATTTCTCCTGCTCAGAAAGACTTAGAAAGTTGATAATTGTGGGCAATGTTAGAAATGTCATGAGAAACAAGAATTATGTAAAAGAATTGATGTAAGTCATTGTTTCCAAGAGAAAGGGAGACATGAGTGTAAAAAAGCGTTGTTTTTGGACGGCAATGAAGAAATGACTATGTTTTGCGATTTCTCCTGCTCAGAAAGACTTAGAAAGTTGATAATTGTGGGCAATGTTAGAAATGTCATGAGAAACAAGAATTATGTAAAAGAATTGATGTAAGTCATTGTTTCCAAGAGAAAGGGAGACCGGAGTGTAAAAAAGCGTTGTTTTTGGACGGCAATGAAGAAATGACTATGTTTTGCGATTTCTCCTGCTCAGAAAGACTTAGAAAGTTGATAATTGTGGGCAATGTAAGAAATGTCATGAGAAACAAGAATTATGTAAAAGAATTGATGTAAGTCATTGTTTCCAAGAGAAAGGGAGACAGGAGTATAAAAAAGCGTTGTTTTTGGACGGCAATGAAGAAATTACTATGTTTTACGATTTCTCCTGCTCAGAAAGACTTAGAAAGTTGATAATTGTGGGCAATGTAAGAAATGTCATGAGAAACAAGAATTATGTAAAAGAATTGATGTAAGTCATTGTTTCCAAGAGAAAGGGGAGACAGGAGTGTAAAAAAGCATTGTTTTTGGACGGCAATGAAGAAATGACTATGTTTTGCGATTTCTCCTGCTCAGAAAGACGTAGAAAGTTGATAATTGTGGGCAATGTTAGAAATGTCATGAGAAACAAGAATTATGTAAAAGAATTGATGTAAGTCATTGTTTCCAAGAGAAAGGGAGACCGGAGTGTAAAAAAGCGTTGTTTTTGGACGGCAATGAAGAAATGACTATGTTTTGCGATTTCTCCTGCTCAGAAAGACTTAGAAAGTTGATAATTGTGGGCAATGTAAGAAATGTCATGAGAAACAAGAATTATGTAAAAGAATTGATGTAAGTCATTGTTTCCAAGAGAAAGGGAGACCGGAGTGTAAAAAAGCGTTGTTTTTGGACGGCAATGAAGAAATGACTATGTTTTGCGATTTCTCCTGCTCAGAAAGACTTAGAAAGTTGATAATTGTGGGCAATGTAAGAAATGTCATGAGAAACAAGAATTATGTAAAAGAATTGATGTAAGTCATTGTTTCCAAGAGAAAGGGAGACAGGAGTGTAAAAAAGCATTGTTTTTGGACGGCAATGAAGAAATGACTATGTTTTGCGATTTCTCCTGCTCAGAAAGACTTAGAAAGTTGATAATTGTGGGCAATGTTAGAAATGTCATGAGAAACAAGAATTATGTAAAAGAATTGATGTAAGTCATTGTTTCCAAGAGAAAGGGAGACCGGAGTGTAAAAAAGCGTTGTTTTTGGACGGCAATGAAGAAATGACTATGTTTTGCGATTTCTCCTGCTCAGAAAGACTTAGAAAGTTGATAATTGTGGGCAATGTAAGAAATGTCATGAGAAACAAGAATTATGTAAAAGAATTGATGTAAGTCATTGTTTCCAAGAGAAAGGGAGACAGGAGTGTAAAAAAGCATTGTTTTTGGACGGCAATGAAGAAATGACTATGTTTTGCGATTTCTCCTGCTCAGAAAGACTTAGAAAGTTGATAATTGTGGGCAATGTTAGAAATGTCATGAGAAACAAGAATTATGTAAAAGAATTGATGTAAGTCATTGTTTCCAAGAGAAAGGGAGACCGGAGTGTAAAAAAGCGTTGTTTTTGGACGGCAATGAAGAAATGACTATGTTTTGCGATTTCTCCTGCTCAGAAAGACTTAGAAAGTTGATAATTGTGGGCAATGTAAGAAATGTCATGAGAAACAAGAATTATGTAAAAGAATTGATGTAAGTCATTGTTTCCAAGAGAAAGGGAGACAGGAGTGTAAAAAAGCGTTGTTTTTGGACGGCAATGAAGAAATGACTATGTTTTGCGATTTCTCCTGCTCAGAAAGACTTAGAAAGTTGATAATTGTGGGCAATGTTAGAAATGTCATGAGAAACAAGAATTATGTAAAAGAATTGATGTAAGTCATTGTTTCCAGGAGAAAGGGAGACCGGAGTGTAAAAAAGCATTGTTTTTGGACGCAATGAAGAAATGATTTTTTTGCGATTTCTCTTGCTCAGAAAGACTTAGAAAGTTGATAATTGTGGGCAATGTTAGAAATGTCATGAGAAACAAGAATTATGTAAAAGAATTGATGTAAGTCATTGTTTCCAAGAGAAAGGGAGACCGGAGTGTAAAAAAGCGTTGTTTTTGGACGGCAATGAAGAAATGACTATGTTTTGCGATTTCTCCTGCTCAGAAAGACTTAGAAAGTTGATAATTGTGGGCAATGTAAGAAATGTCATGAGAAACAAGAATTATGTAAAAGAATTGATGTAAGTCATTGTTTCCAAGAGAAAGGGAGACAGGAGTGTAAAAAAGCGTTGTTTTTGGACGGCAATGAAGAAATGACTATGTTTTGCGATTTCTCCTGCTCAGAAAGACTTAGAAAGTTGATAATTGTGGGCAATGTTAGAAATGTCATGAGAAACAAGAATTATGTAAAAGAATTGATGTAAGTCATTGTTTCCAAGAGAAAGGGAGACCGGAGTGTAAAAAAGCGTTGTTTTTGGACGGCAATGAAGAAATGACTATGTTTTGCGATTTCTCCTGCTCAGAAAGACTTAGAAAGTTGATAATTGTGGGCAATGTAAGAAATGTCACGAGAAACAAGAATTATGTAAAAGAATTGATGTAAGTCATTGTTTCAAGAGAAAGGGAGACAGGAGTGTAAAAAAGCGTTGTTTTTGGACGGCAATGAAGAAATGACTATGTTTTGCGATTTCTCCTGCTCAGAAAGACTTAGAAAGTTGATAATTGTGGGCAATGTTAGAAATGTCATGAGAAACAAGAATTATGTAAAAGAATTGATGTAAGTCATTGTTTCCAAGAGAAAGGGAGACAGGAGTGTAAAAAAGCGTTGTTTTTGGACGGCAATGAAGAAATGACTATGTTTTGCGATTTCTCCTGCTCAGAAAGACTTAGAAAGTTGATAATTGTTGGGCAATGTTAGAAATGTCATGAGAAACAAGAATTATGTAAAAGAATTTATGTAAGTCATTGTTTCCAAGAGAAAGGGAGACCGGAGTGTAAAAAAGCGTTGTTTTTGGACGGCAATGAAGAAATGACTATGTTTTGCGATTTCTCCTGCTCAGAAAGACTTAGAAAGTAGATAATTGTGGGCAATGTTAGAAATGTCATGAGAAACAAGAATTATGTAAAAGAATTGATGTAAGTCATTGTTTCCAAGAGAAAGGGAGACAGGAGCGTAAAAAAGCGTTGTTTTTGGACGGCAATGAAGAAATGACTATGTTTTGCGATTTCTCCTGCTCAGAAAGACTTAGAAAGTTGATAATTGTGGGCAATGTTAGAAATGTCATGAGAAACAAGAATTATGTAAAAGAATTGATGTAAGTCATTGTTTCCAAGAGAAAGGGAGACCGGAGTGTAAAAAAGCATTGTTTTTGGACGGCAATGAAGAAATGACTGTTTTGCGATTTCTCTTGCTCAGAAAGACTTAGAAAGTTGATAATTGTGGGCAATGTTAGAAATGTCATGAGAAACAAGAATTATGTAAAAGAATTGATGTAAGTCATTGTTTCCAAGAGAAAGGGAGACCGGAGTGTAAAAAAGCGTTGTTTTTGGACGGCAATGAAGAAATGACTGTTTTGCGATTTCTCTTGCTCAGAAAGACTTAGAAAGTTGATAATTGTGGGCAATGTTAGAAATGTCATGAGAAACAAGAATTATGTAAAAGAATTGATGTAAGTCATTGTTTCCAAGAGAAAGGGAGACAGGAGTGTAAAAAAGCGTTGTTTTTGGACGGCAATGAAGAAATGACTATGTTTTGCGATTTCTCCTGCTCAGAAAGACTTAGAAAGTTGATAATTGTGGGCAATGTTAGAAATGTCATGAGAAACAAGAATTATGTAAAAGAATTGATGTAAGTCATTGTTTCCAAGAGAAAGGGAGACAGGAGTGTAAAAAAGCGTTGTTTTTGGACGGCAATGAAGAAATGACTATGTTTTGCGATTTCTCCTGCTCAGAAAGATTTAGAAAGTTGATAATTGTGGGCAATGTTAGAAATGTCATGAGAAACAAGAATTATGTAAAAGAATTGATGTAAGTCATTGATTCCAAGAGAAAGGGAGACCGGAGTGTAAAAAAGCGTTGTTTTTGGACGGCAATGAAGAAATGACTATGTTTTGCGATTTCTCCTGCTCAGAAAGACTTAGAAAGTTGATAATTGTGGGCAATGTAAGAAATGTCATGAGAAACAAGAATTATGTAAAAGAATTGATGTAAGTCATTGTTTCCAAGAGAAAGGGAGACAGGAGTGTAAAAAAGCGTTGTTTTTGGACGGCAATGAAGAAATGACTATGTTTTGCGATTTCTCCTGCTCAGAAAGACTTAGAAAGTTGATAATTGTGGGCAATGTAAGAAATGTCATGAGAAACAAGAATTATGTAAAAGAATTGATGTAAGTCATTGTTTGCAAGAGAAAGGGAGACAGGAGTGTAAAAAAGCGTTGTTTTTGGACGGCAATTAAGAAATGACTATGTTTTGCGATTTCTCCTGCTCAGAAAGACTTAGAAAGTTGATAATTGTGGGCAATGTTAGAAATGTCATGAGAAACAAGAATTATGTAAAAGAATTGATGTAAGTCATTGTTTCCAAGAGAAAGGGAGACAGGAGTGTAAAAAAGCGTTGTTTTTGGACGGCAATGAAGAAATGACTATGTTTTGCGATTTCTCCTGCTCAGAAAGACTTAGAAAGTTGATAATTGTGGGCAATGTTAGAAATGTCATGAGAAACAAGAATTATGTAAAAGAATTGATGTAAGTCATTTTGTTTCCAAGAGAAAGGGAGACCGGAGTGTAAAAAAGCATTGTTTTTGGACGGCAATGAAGAAATGACTGTTTTGCGATTTCTCTTGCTCAGAAAGACTTAGAAAGTTGATAATTGTGGGCAATGTTAGAAATGTCATGAGAAACAAGAATTATGTCAAAGAATTGATGTAAGTCATTGTTTCCAAGAGAAAGGGAGACAGGAGTGTAAAAAAGCGTTGTTTTTGGACGGCAATGAAGAAATGACTATGTTTTGCGATTTCTCTGCTCAGAAAGACTTAGAAAGTTGATAATTGTGGGCAATGTTAGAAATGTCATGAGAAACAAGAATTATGTAAAAGAATTGATGTAAGTCATTGTTTCCAAGAGAAAGGGAGACAGGAGTGTAAAAAAGCGTTGTTTTTGGACGGCAATGAAGAAATGACTATGTTTTGCGATTTCTCCTGCTCAGAAAGACTTAGAAAGTTGATAATTGTGGGCAATGTTAGAAATGTCATGAGAAACAAGAATTATGTAAAAGAATTGATGTAAGTCATTGTTTCCAAGAGAAAGGGAGACCGGAGTGTAAAAAAGCATTGTTTTTGGACGGCAATGAAGAAATGACTGTTTTGCGATTTCTCCTTGCTCAGAAAGACTTAGAAAGTTGATAATTGTGGGCAATGTTAGAAATGTCATGAGAAACAAGAATTATGTAAAAGAATTGATGTAAGTCATTGTTTCCAAGAGAAAGGGAGACCGGAGTGTAAAAAAGCGTTGTTTTTGGACGGCAATGAAGAAATGACTATGTTTTGCGATTTCTCCTGCTCAGAAAGACTTAGAAAGTTGATAATTGTGGGCAATGTAAGAAATGTCATGAGAAACAAGAATTATGTAAAAGAATTGATGTAAGTCATTGTTTCCAAGAGAAAGGGAGACCGGAGTGTAAAAAAGCGTTGTTTTTGGACGGCAATGAAGAAATGACTATGTTTTGCGATTTCTCCTGCTCAGAAAGACTTAGAAAGTTGATAATTGTGGGCAATGTAAGAAATGTCATGAGAAACAAGAATTATGTAAAAGAATTGATGTAAGTCATTGTTTCCAAGAGAAAGGGAGACAGGAGTGTAAAAAAGCGTTGTTTTTGGACGGCAATGAAGAAATTACTATGTTTTACGATTTCTCCTGCTCAGAAAGACTTAGAAAGTTGATAATTGTGGGCAATGTTAGAAATGTCATGAGAAACAAGAATTATGTAAAAGAATTGATGTAAGTCATTGTTTCCAAGAGAAAGGGAGACCGAGTGTAAAAAAGCGTTGTTTTTGGACGGCAATGAAGAAATGACTATGTTTTGCGATTTCTCCTGCTCAGAAAGACTTAGAAAGTTGATAATTGTGGGCAATGTAAGAAATGTCATGAGAAACAAGAATTATGTAAAAGAATTGATGTAAGTCATTGTTTCCAAGAGAAAGGGAGACAGGAGTGTAAAAAAGCATTGTTTTTGGACGGCAATGAAGAAATGACTATGTTTTGCGATTTCTCCTGCTCAGAAAGACTTAGAAAGTTGATAATTGTGGGCAATGTTAGAAATGTCATGAGAAACAAGAATTATGTAAAAGAATTGATGTAAGTCATTGTTTCCAAGAGAAAGGGAGACAGGAGTGTAAAAAAGCGTTGTTTTTGGACGGCAATGAAGAAATGACTATGTTTTGCGATTTCTCCTGCTCAGAAAGACTTAGAAAGTTGATAATTGTGGGCAATGTTAGAAATGTCATGAGAAACAAGAATTATGTAAAAGAATTGATGTAAGTCATTGTTTCCAAGAGAAAGGGAGACCGGAGTGTAAAAAAGCGTTGTTTTTGGACGGCAATGAAGAAATGACTATGTTTTGCGATTTCTCCTGCTCAGAAAGACTTAGAAAGTTGATAATTGTGGGCAATGTAAGAAATGTCATGAGAAACAAGAATTATGTAAAAGAATTGATGTAAGTCATTGTTTCCAAGAGAAAGGGAGACAGGAGTGTAAAAAAGCGTTGTTTTTGGACGGCAATGAAGAAATTACTATGTTTTACGATTTCTCCTGCTCAGAAAGACTTAGAAAGTTGATAATTGTGGGCAATGTAAGAAATGTCATGAGAAACAAGAATTATGTAAAAGAATTGATGTAAGTCATTGTTTCCAAGAGAAAGGGAGACAGGAGTGTAAAAAAGCATTGTTTTTGGACGGCAATGAAGAAATGACTATGTTTTGCGATTTCTCCTGCTCAGAAAGACGTAGAAAGTTGATAATTGTGGGCAATGTTAGAAATGTCATGAGAAACAAGAATTATGTAAAAGAATTGATGTAAGTCATTGTTTCCAAGAGAAAGGGAGACCGGAGTGTAAAAAAGCGTTGTTTTTGGACGGCAATGAAGAAATGACTATGTTTTGCGATTTCTCCTGCTCAGAAAGACTTAGAAAGTTGATAATTGTGGGCAATGTAAGAAATGTCATGAGAAACAAGAATTATGTAAAAGAATTGATGTAAGTCATTGTTTCCAAGAGAAAGGGAGACCGGAGTGTAAAAAAGCGTTGTTTTTGGACGGCAATGAAGAAATGACTATGTTTTGCGATTTCTCCTGCTCAGAAAGACTTAGAAAGTTGATAATTGTGGGCAATGTAAGAAATGTCATGAGAAACAAGAATTATGTAAAAGAATTGATGTAAGTCATTGTTTCCAAGAGAAAGGGAGACAGGAGTGTAAAAAAGCATTGTTTTTGGACGGCAATGAAGAAATGACTGTTTTGCGATTTCTCCTGCTCAGAAAGACTTAGAAAGTTGATAATTGTGGGCAATGTTAGAAATGTCATGAGAAACAAGAATTATGTAAAAGAATTGATGTAAGTCATTGTTTCCAAGAGAAAGGGAGACCGGAGTGTAAAAAAGCGTTGTTTTTGGACGGCAATGAAGAAATGACTATGTTTTGCGATTTCTCCTGCTCAGAAAGACTTAGAAAGTTGATAATTGTGGGCAATGTAAGAAATGTCATGAGAAACAAGAATTATGTAAAAGAATTGATGTAAGTCATTGTTTCCAAGAGAAAGGGAGACCGGAGTGTAAAAAAGCGTTGTTTTTGGACGGCAATGAAGAAATGACTATGTTTTGCGATTTCTCCTGCTCAGAAAGACTTAGAAAGTTGATAATTGTGGGCAATGTAAGAAATGTCATGAGAAACAAGAATTATGTAAAAGAATTGATGTAAGTCATTGTTTCCAAGAGAAAGGGAGACAGGAGTGTAAAAAAGCGTTGTTTTTGGACGGCAATGAAGAAATTACTATGTTTTACGATTTCTCCTGCTCAGAAAGACTTAGAAAGTTGATAATTGTGGGCAATGTTAGAAATGTCATGAGAAACAAGAATTATGTAAAAGAATTGATGTAAGTCATTGTTTCCAAGAGAAAGGGAGACCGGAGTGTAAAAAAGCGTTGTTTTTGGACGGCAATGAAGAAATGACTATGTTTTGCGATTTCTCCTGCTCAGAAAGACTTAGAAAGTTGATAATTGTGGGCAATGTAAGAAATGTCATGAGAAACAAGAATTATGTAAAAGAATTGATGTAAGTCATTGTTTCCAAGAGAAAGGGAGACAGGAGTGTAAAAAAGCGTTGTTTTTGGACGGCAATGAAGAAATTACTATGTTTTACGATTTCTCCTGCTCAGAAAGACTTAGAAAGTTGATAATTGTGGGCAATGTAAGAAATGTCATGAGAAACAAGAATTATGTAAAAGAATTGATGTAAGTCATTGTTTCCAAGAGAAAGGGAGACAGGAGTGTAAAAAAGCATTGTTTTTGGACGGCAATGAAGAAATGACTATGTTTTGCGATTTCTCCTGCTCAGAAAGACGTAGAAAGTTGATAATTGTGGGCAATGTTAGAAATGTCATGAGAAACAAGAATTATGTAAAAGAATTGATGTAAGTCATTGTTTCCAAGAGAAAGGGAGACCGGAGTGTAAAAAAGCGTTGTTTTTGGACGGCAATGAAGAAATGACTATGTTTTGCGATTTCTCCTGCTCAGAAAGACTTAGAAAGTTGATAATTGTGGGCAATGTAAGAAATGTCATGAGAAACAAGAATTATGTAAAAGAATTGATGTAAGTCATTGTTTCCAAGAGAAAGGGAGACCGGAGTGTAAAAAAGCGTTGTTTTTGGACGGCAATGAAGAAATGACTATGTTTTGCGATTTCTCCTGCTCAGAAAGACTTAGAAAGTTGATAATTGTGGGCAATGTAAGAAATGTCATGAGAAACAAGAATTATGTAAAAGAATTGATGTAAGTCATTGTTTCCAAGAGAAAGGGAGACAGGAGTGTAAAAAAGCATTGTTTTTGGACGGCAATGAAGAAATGACTGTTTTGCGATTTCTCCTGCTCAGAAAGACTTAGAAAGTTGATAATTGTGGGCAATGTTAGAAATGTCATGAGAAACAAGAATTATGTAAAAGAATTGATGTAAGTCATTGTTTCCAAGAGAAAGGGAGACCGGAGTGTAAAAAAGCGTTGTTTTTGGACGGCAATGAAGAAATGACTATGTTTTGCGATTTCTCCTGCTCAGAAAGACTTAGAAAGTTGATAATTGTGGGCAATGTAAGAAATGTCATGAGAAACAAGAATTATGTAAAAGAATTGATGTAAGTCATTGTTTCCAAGAGAAAGGGAGACCGGAGTGTAAAAAAGCGTTGTTTTTGGACGGCAATGAAGAAATGACTATGTTTTGCGATTTCTCCTGCTCAGAAAGACTTAGAAAGTTGATAATTGTGGGCAATGTAAGAAATGTCATGAGAAACAAGAATTATGTAAAAGTATTGATGTAAGTCATTGTTTCCAAGAGAAAGGGAGACAGGAGTGTAAAAAAGCGTTGTTTTTGGACGGCAATGAAGAAATTACTATGTTTTACGATTTCTCCTGCTCAGAAAGACTTAGAAAGTTGATAATTGTGGGCAATGTTAGAAATGTCATGAGAAACAAGAATTATGTAAAAGAATTGATGTAAGTCATTGTTTCCAAGAGAAAGGGAGACCGGAGTGTAAAAAAGCGTTGTTTTTGGACGGCAATGAAGAAATGACTATGTTTTGCGATTTCTCCTGCTCAGAAAGACTTAGAAAGTTGATAATTGTGGGCAATGTAAGAAATGTCATGAGAAACAAGAATTATGTAAAAGAATTGATGTAAGTCATTGTTTCCAAGAGAAAGGGAGACAGGAGTGTAAAAAAGCATTGTTTTTGGACGGCAATGAAGAAATGACTATGTTTTGCGATTTCTCCTGCTCAGAAAGACTTAGAAAGTTGATAATTGTGGGCAATGTTAGAAATGTCATGAGAAACAAGAATTATGTAAAAGAATTGATGTAAGTCATTGTTTCCAAGAGAAAGGGAGACAGGAGTGTAAAAAAGCGTTGTTTTTTGGACGGCAATGAAGAAATGACTATGTTTTGCGATTTCTCCTGCTCAGAAAGACTTAGAAAGTTGATAATTGTGGGCAATGTTAGAAATGTCATGAGAAACAAGAATTATGTAAAAGAATTGATGTAAGTCATTGTTTCCAAGAGAAAGGGAGACCGGAGTGTAAAAAAGCGTTGTTTTTGGACGGCAATGAAGAAATGACTATGTTTTGCGATTTCTCCTGCTCAGAAAGACTTAGAAAGTTGATAATTGTGGGCAATGTAAGAAATGTCATGAGAAACAAGAATTATGTAAAAGAATTGATGTAAGTCATTGTTTCCAAGAGAAAGGGAGACAGGAGTGTAAAAAAGCGTTGTTTTTGGACGGCAATGAAGAAATTACTATGTTTTACGATTTCTCCTGCTCAGAAAGACTTAGAAAGTTGATAATTGTGGGCAATGTAAGAAATGTCATGAGAAACAAGAATTATGTAAAAGAATTGATGTAAGTCATTGTTTCCAAGAGAAAGGGAGACAGGAGTGTAAAAAAGCATTGTTTTTGGACGGCAATGAAGAAATGACTATGTTTTGCGATTTCTCCTGCTCAGAAAGACGTAGAAAGTTGATAATTGTGGGCAATGTTAGAAATGTCATGAGAAACAAGAATTATGTAAAAGAATTGATGTAAGTCATTGTTTCCAAGAGAAAGGGAGACCGGAGTGTAAAAAAGCGTTGTTTTTGGACGGCAATGAAGAAATGACTATGTTTTGCGATTTCTCCTGCTCAGAAAGACTTAGAAAGTTGATAATTGTGGGCAATGTAAGAAATGTCATGAGAAACAAGAATTATGTAAAAGAATTGATGTAAGTCATTGTTTCCAAGAGAAAGGGAGACCGGAGTGTAAAAAAGCGTTGTTTTTGGACGGCAATGAAGAAATGACTATGTTTTGCGATTTCTCCTGCTCAGAAAGACTTAGAAAGTTGATAATTGTGGGCAATGTAAGAAATGTCATGAGAAACAAGAATTATGTAAAAGAATTGATGTAAGTCATTGTTTCCAAGAGAAAGGGAGACAGGAGTGTAAAAAAGCATTGTTTTTGGACGACAATGAAGAAATGACTATGTTTTGCGATTTCTCCTGCTCAGAAAGACTTAGAAAGTTGATAATTGTGGGCAATGTTAGAAATGTCATGAGAAACAAGAATTATGTAAAAGAATTGATGTAAGTCATTGTTTCCAAGAGAAAGGGAGACCGGAGTGTAAAAAAGCGTTGTTTTTGGACGGCAATGAAGAAATGACTATGTTTTGCGATTTCTCCTGCTCAGAAAGACTTAGAAAGTTGATAATTGTGGGCAATGTAAGAAATGTCATGAGAAACAAGAATTATGTAAAAGAATTGATGTAAGTCATTGTTTCCAAGAGAAAGGGAGACAGGAGTGTAAAAAAGCATTGTTTTTGGACGGCAATGAAGAAATGACTATGTTTTGCGATTTCTCCTGCTCAGAAAGACTTAGAAAGTTGATAATTGTGGGCAATGTTAGAAATGTCATGAGAAACAAGAATTATGTAAAAGAATTGATGTAAGTCATTGTTTCCAAGAGAAAGGGAGACCGGAGTGTAAAAAAGCGTTGTTTTTGGACGGCAATGAAGAAATGACTATGTTTTGCGATTTCTCCTGCTCAGAAAGACTTAGAAAGTTGATAATTGTGGGCAATGTAAGAAATGTCATGAGAAACAAGAATTATGTAAAAGAATTGATGTAAGTCATTGTTTCCAAGAGAAAGGGAGACAGGAGTGTAAAAAAGCGTTGTTTTTGGACGGCAATGAAGAAATGACTATGTTTTGCGATTTCTCCTGCTCAGAAAGACTTAGAAAGTTGATAATTGTGGGCAATGTTAGAAATGTCATGAGAAACAAGAATTATGTAAAAGAATTGATGTAAGTCATTGTTTCCAAGAGAAAGGGAGACAGGAGTGTAAAAAAGCGTTGTTTTTGGACGGCAATGAAGAAATGACTATGTTTTGCGATTTCTCCTGCTCAGAAAGACTTAGAAAGTTGATAATTGTGGGCAATGTTAGAAATGTCATGAGAAACAAGAATTATGTAAAAGAATTGATGTAAGTCATTGTTTCCAAGAGAAAGGGAGACCGGAGTGTAAAAAAGCATTGTTTTTGGACGGCAATGAAGAAATGACTGTTTTGCGATTTCTCTTGCTCAGAAAGACTTAGAAAGTTGATAATTGTGGGCAATGTTAGAAATGTCATGAGAAACAAGAATTATGTAAAAGAATTGATGTAAGTCATTGTTTCCAAGAGAAAGGGAGACAGGAGTGTAAAAAAGCGTTGTTTTTGGACGGCAATGAAGAAATGACTATGTTTTGCGATTTCTCCTGCTCAGAAAGACTTAGAAAGTTGATAATTGTGGGCAATGTAAGAAATGTCATGAGAAACAAGAATTATGTAAAAGAATTGATGTAAGTCATTGTTTCCAAGAGAAAGGGAGACAGGAGTGTAAAAAAGCGTTGTTTTTGGACGGCAATGAAGAAATTACTATGTTTTGCGATTTCTCCTGCTCAGAAAGACTTAGAAAGTTGATAATTGTGGGCAATGTAAGAAATGTCATGAGAAACAAGAATTATGTAAAAGAATTGATGTAAGTCATTGTTTCCAAGAGAAAGGGAGACAGGAGTGTAAAAAAGCGTTGTTTTTGGACGGCAATGAAGAATGACTATGTTTTGCGATTTCTCCTGCTCAGAAAGACTTAGAAAGTTGATAATTGTGGGCAATGTTACAAATGTCATGAGAAACAAGAATTATGTAAAAGAATTGATGTAAGTCATTGTTTCCAAGAGAAAGGGAGACAGGAGTGTAAAAAAGCGTTGTTTTTGGACGGCAATGAAGAAATGACTATGTTTTGCGATTTCTCCTGCTCAGAAAGACTTAGAAAGTTAATAATTGTGGGCAATGTTAGAAATGTCATGAGAAACAAGAATTATGTAAAAGAATTGATGTAAGTCATTGTTTCCAAGAGAAAGGGAGACAGGAGTGTAAAAAAGCATTGTTTTTGGACGGCAATGAAGAAATGACTATGTTTTGCGATTTCTCCTGCTCAGAAAGACTTAGAAAGTTGATAATTGTGGGCAATGTTAGAAATGTCATGAGAAACAAGAATTATGTAAAAGAATTGATGTAAGTCATTGTTTCCAAGAGAAAGGGAGACCGGAGTGTAAAAAAGCATTGTTTTTGGACGGCAATGAAGAAATGACTGTTTTGCGATTTCTCTTGCTCAGAAAGACTTAGAAAGTTGATAATTGTGGGCAATGTTAGAAATGTCATGAGAAACAAGAATTATGTAAAAGAATTGATGTAAGTCATTGTTTCCAAGAGAAAGGGAGACAGGAGTGTAAAAAAGCGTTGTTTTTGGACGGCAATGAAGAAATGACTATGTTTTGCGATTTCTCCTGCTCAGAAAGACTTAGAAAGTTGATAATTGTGGGCAATGTAAGAAATGTCATGAGAAACAAGAATTATGTAAAAGAATTGATGTAAGTCATTGTTTCCAAGAGAAAGGGGAGACCGGAGTGTAAAAAAGCGTTGTTTTTGGACGGCAATGAAGAAATGACTATGTTTTGCGATTTCTCCTGCTCAGAATGACTTAGAAAGTTGATAATTGTCGGCAATGTTAGAAATGTCATGAGAAACAAGAATTATGTAAAAGAATTGATGTAAATCATTGTTTCCAAGAGAAAGGGAGACAGGAGTGTAAAAAAGCGTTGTTTTTGGACGGCAATGAAGAAATGACTATGTTTTGCGATTTCTCCTGCTCAGAAAGACTTAGAAAGTTGATAATTGTGGGCAATGTTAGAAATGTCATGAGAAACAAGAATTATGTAAAAGAATTGATGTAAGTCATTGTTTCCAAGAGAAAGGGAGACAGGAGTGTAAAAAAGCGTTGTTTTTGGACGGCAATGAAGAAATGACTATGTTTTGCGATTTCTCCTGCTCAGAAAGACTTAGAAAGTTGATAATTGTGGGCAATGTTAGAAATGTCATGAGAAACAAGAATTATGTAAAAGAATTGATGTAAGTCATTGTTTCCAAGAGAAAGGGAGACAGGAGTGTAAAAAAGCGTTGTTTTTGGACGGCAATGAAGAAATGACTGTTTTGCGATTTCTCTTGCTCAGAAAGACTTAGAAAGTTGATAATTGTGGGCAATGTAAGAAATGTCATGAGAAACAAGAATTATGTAAAAGAATTGATGTAAGTCATTGTTTCCAAGAGAAAGGGAGACAGGAGTGTAAAAAAGCGTTGTTTTTGGACGGCAATGAAGAAATGACTATGTTTTGCGATTTCTCCTGCTCAGAAAGACTTAGAAAGTTGATAATTGTGGGCAATGTTAGAAATGTCATGAGAAACAAGAATTATGTAAAAGAATTGATGTAAGTCATTGTTTCCAAGAGAAAGGGAGACAGGAGTGTAAAAAAGCGTTGTTTTTGGACGGCAATGAAGAAATGACTATGTTTTGCAATTTCTCCTGCTCAGAAAGACTTAGAAAGTTGATAATTGTGGGCAATGTTAGAAATGTCATGAGAAACAAGAATTATGTAAAAGAATTGATGTAAGTCATTGTTTCCAAGAGAAAGGGAGACAGGAGTGTAAAAAAGCGTTGTTTTTGGACGGCAATGAAGAAATGACTATGTTCTGCGATTTCTCCTGCTCAGAAAGACTTAGAAAGTTGATAATTGTGGGCAATGTAAGAAATGTCATGAGAAACAAGAATTATGTAAAACAATTGATGTAAGTCATTGTTTCCAAGAGAAAGGGAGACAGGAGTGTAAAAAAGCGTTGTTTTTGGACGGCAATGAAGAAATGACTATGTTTTGCGATTTCTCCTGCTCAGAAAGACTTAGAAAGTTGATAATTGTGGGCAATGTTAGAAATGTCATGAGAAACAAGAATTATGTAAAAGAATTGATGTAAGTCATTGTTTCCAAGAGAAAGGGAGACAGGAGTGTAAAAAAGCGTTGTTTTTGGACGGCAATGAAGAAATGACTATGTTTTGCGATTTCTCCTGCTCAGAAAGATTTAGAAAGTTGATAATTGTGGGCAATGTTAGAAATGTCATGAGAAACAAGAATTATGTAAAAGAATTGATGTAAGTCATTGTTTCCAGGAGAAAGGGAGACCGGAGTGTAAAAAAGCATTGTTTTTGGACGGCAATGAAGAAATGATTTTTTTGCGATTTCTCTTGCTCAGAAAGACTTAGAAAGTTGATAATTGTGGGCAATGTTAGAAATGTCATGAGAAACAAGAATTATGTAAAAGAATTGATGTAAGTCATTGTTTCCAAGAGAAAGGGAGACCGGAGTGTAAAAAAGCGTTGTTTTTGGACGGCAATGAAGAAATGACTGTTTTGCGATTTCTCTTGCTCAGAAAGACTTAGAAAGTTGATAATTGTGGGCAATGTTAGAAATGTCATGAGAAACAAGAATTATGTAAAAGAATTGATGTAAGTCATTGTTTCCAAGAGAAAGGGAGACAGGAGTGTAAAAAAGCGTTGTTTTTGGACGGCAATGAAGAAATGACTATGTTTTGCGATTTCTCCTGCTCAGAAAGATTTAGAAAGTTGATAATTGTGGGCAATGTTAGAAATGTCATGAGAAACAAGAATTATGTAAAAGAATTGATGTAAGTCACTGTTTCCAAGAGAAAGGGAGACCGGAGTGTAAAAAAGCATTGTTTTTGGACGGCAATGAAGAAATGACTGTTTTGCGATTTCTCTTGCTCAGAAAGACTTAGAAAGTTGATAATTGTGGGCAATGTTAGAAATGTCATGAGAAACAAGAATTATGTAAAAGAATTGATGTAAGTCATTGTTTCCAAGAGAAAGGGAGACCGGAGTGTAAAAAAGCGTTGTTTTTGGACGGCAATGAAGAAATGACTGTTTTGCGATTTCTCTTGCTCAGAAAGACTTAGAAAGTTGATAATTGTGGGCAATGTAAGAAATGTCATGAGAAACAAGAATTATGTAAAAGAATTGATGTAAGTAATTGTTTCCAAGAGAAAGGGAGACCGGAGTTTAAAAAAGCATTGTTTTTGGACGGCAATGAAGAAATGACTGTTTTGCGATTTCTCTTGCTCAGAAAGACTTAGAAAGTTGATAATTGTGGGCAATGTTAGAAATGTCATGAGAAACAAGAATTATGTAAAAGAATTGATGTAAGTCATTGTTTCCAAGAGAAAGGGAGACAGGAGTGTAAAAAAGCGTTGTTTTTGGACGGCAATGAAGAAATGACTATGTTTTGCGATTTCTCCTGCTCAGAAAGATTTAGAAAGTTGATAATTGTGGGCAATGTTAGAAATGTCATGAGAAACAAGAATTATGTAAAAGAATTGATGTAAGTCACTGTTTCCAAGAGAAAGGGAGACCGGAGTGTAAAAAAGCATTGTTTTTGGACGGCAATGAAGAAATGACTGTTTTGCGATTTCTCTTGCTCAGAAAGACTTAGAAAGTTGATAATTGTGGGCAATGTTTGAAATGTCATGAGAAACAAGAATTATGTAAAAGAATTGATGTAAGTCATTGTTTCCAAGAGAAAGGGAGACCGGAGTGTAAAAAAGCGTTGTTTTTGGACGGCAATGAAGAAATGACTATGTTTTGCGATTTCTCCTGCTCAGAAAGACTTAGAAAGTTGATAATTGTGGGCAATGTTAGAAATGTCATGAGAAACAAGAATTATGTAAAAGAATTGATGTAAGTCATTGTTTCCAAGAGAAAGGGAGACAGGAGTGTAAAAAAGCGTTGTTTTTGGACGGCAATGAAGAAATGACTATGTTTTGCGATTTCTCCTGCTCAGAAAGATTTAGAAACTTGATAATTGTGGGCAATGTTAGAAATGTCATGAGAAACAAGAATTATGTAAAAGAATTGATGTAAGTCATTGTTTCCAAGAGAAAGGGAGACAGGAGTGTAAAAAAGCGTTGTTTTTGGACGGCAATGAAGAAATGACTATGTTTTGCGATTTCTCCTGCTCAGAAAGATTTAGAAAGTTGATAATTGTGGGCAATGTTAGAAATGTCATGAGAAACAAGAATTATGTAAAAGAATTGATGTAAGTCACTGTTTCCAAGAGAAAGGGAGACCGGAGTGTAAAAAAGCATTGTTTTTGGACGGCAATGAAGAAATGACTGTTTTGCGATTTCTCTTGCTCAGAAAGACTTAGAAAGTTGATAATTGTGGGCAATGTTTGAAATGTCATGAGAAACAAGAATTATGTAAAAGAATTGATGTAAGTCATTGTTTCCAAGAGAAAGGGAGACCGGAGTGTAAAAAAGCGTTGTTTTTGGACGGCAATGAAGAAATGACTATGTTTTGCGATTTCTCCTGCTCAGAAAGACTTAGAAAGTTGATAATTGTGGGCAATGTTAGAAATGTCATGAGAAACAAGAATTATGTAAAAGAATTGATGTAAGTCATTGTTTCCAAGAGAAAGGGAGACAGGAGTGTAAAAAAGCGTTGTTTTTGGACGGCAATGAAGAAATGACTATGTTTTGCGATTTCTCCTGCTCAGAAAGATTTAGAAACTTGATAATTGTGGGCAATGTTAGAAATGTCATGAGAAACAAGAATTATGTAAAAGAATTGATGTAAGTCACTGTTTCCAAGAGAAAGGGAGACCGGAGTGTAAAAAAGCATTGTTTTTGGACGGCAATGAAGAAATGACTGTTTTGCGATTTCTCTTGCTCAGAAAGACTTAGAAAGTTGATAATTGTGGGCAATGTTAGAAATGTCATGAGAAACAAGAATTATGTAAAAGAATTGATGTAAGTCATTGTTTCCAAGAGAAAGGGAGACAGGAGTGTAAAAAAGCGTTGTTTTTGGACGGCAATGAAGAAATGACTATGTTTTGCGATTTCTCCTGCTCAGAAAGACTTAGAAAGTTGATAATTGTGGGCAATGTAAGAAATGTCATGAGAAACAAGAATTATGTAAAAGAATTGATGTAAGTCATTGTTTCCAAGAGAAAGGGAGACAGGAGTGTAAAAAAGCGTTGTTTTTGGACGGCAATGAAGAAATTACTATGTTTTGCGATTTCTCCTGCTCAGAAAGACTTAGAAAGTTGATAATTGTGGGCAATGTAAGAAATGTCATGAGAAACAAGAATTATGTAAAAGAATTGATGTAAGTCATTGTTTCCAAGAGAAAGGGAGACAGGAGTGTAAAAAAGCGTTGTTTTTGGACGGCAATGAAGAAATGACTATGTTTTGCGATTTCTCCTGCTCAGAAAGACTTAGAAAGTTGATAATTGTGGGCAATGTTAGAAATGTCATGAGAAACAAGAATTATGTAAAAGAATTGATGTAAGTCATTGTTTCCAAGAGAAAGGGAGACAGGAGTGTAAAAAAGCGTTTTTGGACGGCAATGAAGAAATGACTATGTTTTGCGATTTCTCCTGCTCAGAAAGACTTAGAAAGTTAATAATTGTGGGCAATGTTAGAAATGTCATGAGAAACAAGAATTATGTAAAAGAATTGATGTAAGTCATTGTTTCCAAGAGAAAGGGAGACAGGAGTGTAAAAAAGCGTTGTTTTTGGACGGCAATGAAGAAATGACTATGTTTTGCGATTTCTCCTGCTCAGAAAGACTTAGAAAGTTGATAATTGTGGGCAATGTTAGAAATGTCATGAGAAACAAGAATTATGTAAAAGAATTGATGTAAGTCATTGTTTCCAAGAGAAAGGGAGACCGGAGTGTAAAAAAGCATTGTTTTTGGACGGCAATGAAGAAATGACTGTTTTGCGATTTCTCTTGCTCAGAAAGACTTAGAAAGTTGATAATTGTGGGCAATGTTAGAAATGTCATGAGAAACAAGAATTATGTAAAAGAATTGATGTAAGTCATTGTTTCCAGGAGAAAGGGAGACCGGAGTGTAAAAAAGCATTGTTTTTGGACGGCAATGAAGAAATGATTTTTTTGCGATTTCTCTTGCTCAGAAAGACTTAGAAAGTTGATAATTGTGGGCAATGTTAGAAATGTCATGAGAAACAAGAATTATGTAAAAGAATTGATGTAAGTCATTGTTTCCAAGAGAAAGGGAGACCGGAGTGTAAAAAAGCGTTGTTTTTGGACGGCAATGAAGAAATGACTGTTTTGCGATTTCTCTTGCTCAGAAAGACTTAGAAAGTTGATAATTGTGGGCAATGTTAGAAATGTCATGAGAAACAAGAATTATGTAAAAGAATTGATGTAAGTCATTGTTTCCAAGAGAAAGGGAGACAGGAGTGTAAAAAAGCGTTGTTTTTGGACGGCAATGAAGAAATGACTATGTTTTGCGATTTCTCCTGCTCAGAAAGATTTAGAAAGTTGATAATTGTGGGCAATGTTAGAAATGTCATGAGAAACAAGAATTATGTAAAAGAATTGATGTAAGTCACTGTTTCCAAGAGAAAGGGAGACCGGAGTGTAAAAAAGCATTGTTTTTGGACGGCAATGAAGAAATGACTGTTTTGCGATTTCTCTTGCTCAGAAAGACTTAGAAAGTTGATAATTGTGGGCAATGTTAGAAATGTCATGAGAAACAAGAATTATGTAAAAGAATTGATGTAAGTCATTGTTTCCAAGAGAAAGGGAGACCGGAGTGTAAAAAAGCGTTGTTTTTGGACGGCAATGAAGAAATGACTGTTTTGCGATTTCTCTTGCTCAGAAAGACTTAGAAAGTTGATAATTGTGGGCAATGTAAGAAATGTCATGAGAAACAAGAATTATGTAAAAGAATTGATGTAAGTAATTGTTTCCAAGAGAAAGGGAGACCGGAGTTTAAAAAAGCATTGTTTTTGGACGGCAATGAAGAAATGACTGTTTTGCGATTTCTCTTGCTCAGAAAGACTTAGAAAGTTGATAATTGTGGGCAATGTTAGAAATGTCATGAGAAACAAGAATTATGTAAAAGAATTGATGTAAGTCATTGTTTCCAAGAGAAAGGGAGACAGGAGTGTAAAAAAGCGTTGTTTTTGGACGGCAATGAAGAAATGACTATGTTTTGCGATTTCTCCTGCTCAGAAAGATTTAGAAAGTTGATAATTGTGGGCAATGTTAGAAATGTCATGAGAAACAAGAATTATGTAAAAGAATTGATGTAAGTCACTGTTTCCAAGAGAAAGGGAGACCGGAGTGTAAAAAAGCATTGTTTTTGGACGGCAATGAAGAAATGACTGTTTTGCGATTTCTCTTGCTCAGAAAGACTTAGAAAGTTGATAATTGTGGGCAATGTTTGAAATGTCATGAGAAACAAGAATTATGTAAAAGAATTGATGTAAGTCATTGTTTCCAAGAGAAAGGGAGACCGGAGTGTAAAAAAGCGTTGTTTTTGGACGGCAATGAAGAAATGACTATGTTTTGCGATTTCTCCTGCTCAGAAAGACTTAGAAAGTTGATAATTGTGGGCAATGTTAGAAATGTCATGAGAAACAAGAATTATGTAAAAGAATTGATGTAAGTCATTGTTTCCAAGAGAAAGGGAGACAGGAGTGTAAAAAAGCGTTGTTTTTGGACGGCAATGAAGAAATGACTATGTTTTGCGATTTCTCCTGCTCAGAAAGATTTAGAAACTTGATAATTGTGGGCAATGTTAGAAATGTCATGAGAAACAAGAATTATGTAAAAGAATTGATGTAAGTCATTGTTTCCAAGAGAAAGGGAGACAGGAGTGTAAAAAAGCGTTGTTTTTGGACGGCAATGAAGAAATGACTATGTTTTGCGATTTCTCCTGCTCAGAAAGATTTAGAAAGTTGATAATTGTGGGCAATGTTAGAAATGTCATGAGAAACAAGAATTATGTAAAAGAATTGATGTAAGTCACTGTTTCCAAGAGAAAGGGAGACCGGAGTGTAAAAAAGCATTGTTTTTGGACGGCAATGAAGAAATGACTGTTTTGCGATTTCTCTTGCTCAGAAAGACTTAGAAAGTTGATAATTGTGGGCAATGTTTGAAATGTCATGAGAAACAAGAATTATGTAAAAGAATTGATGTAAGTCATTGTTTCCAAGAGAAAGGGAGACCGGAGTGTAAAAAAGCGTTGTTTTTGGACGGCAATGAAGAAATGACTATGTTTTGCGATTTCTCCTGCTCAGAAAGACTTAGAAAGTTGATAATTGTGGGCAATGTTAGAAATGTCATGAGAAACAAGAATTATGTAAAAGAATTGATGTAAGTCATTGTTTCCAAGAGAAAGGGAGACAGGAGTGTAAAAAAGCGTTGTTTTTGGACGGCAATGAAGAAATGACTATGTTTTGCGATTTCTCCTGCTCAGAAAGATTTAGAAACTTGATAATTGTGGGCAATGTTAGAAATGTCATGAGAAACAAGAATTATGTAAAAGAATTGATGTAAGTCACTGTTTCCAAGAGAAAGGGAGACCGGAGTGTAAAAAAGCATTGTTTTTGGACGGCAATGAAGAAATGACTGTTTTGCGATTTCTCTTGCTCAGAAAGACTTAGAAAGTTGATAATTGTGGGCAATGTTAGAAATGTCATGAGAAACAAGAATTATGTAAAAGAATTGATGTAAGTCATTGTTTCCAAGAGAAAGGGAGACAGGAGTGTAAA
Source organism: Mixophyes fleayi (assembly GCF_038048845.1). NCBI lineage: Eukaryota > Metazoa > Chordata > Amphibia > Anura > Limnodynastidae > Mixophyes > Mixophyes fleayi. Next base: position 15,990 of record NW_027446878.1, on the reverse strand, counting down.
AAAGCGTTGTTTTTGGACGGCAATGAAGAAATGACTATGTTTTGCGATTTCTCCTGCTCAGAAAGACTTAGAAAGTTGATAATTGTGGGCAATGTAAGAAATGTCATGAGAAACAAGAATTATGTAAAAGAATTGATGTAAGTCATTGTTTCCAAGAGAAAGGGAGACAGGAGTGTAAAAAAGCGTTGTTTTTGGACGGCAATGAAGAAATTACTATGTTTTGCGATTTCTCCTGCTCAGAAAGACTTAGAAAGTTGATAATTGTGGGCAATGTAAGAAATGTCATGAGAAACAAGAATTATGTAAAAGAATTGATGTAAGTCATTGTTTCCAAGAGAAAGGGAGACAGGAGTGTAAAAAAGCGTTGTTTTTGGACGGCAATGAAGAAATGACTATGTTTTGCGATTTCTCCTGCTCAGAAAGACTTAGAAAGTTGATAATTGTGGGCAATGTTAGAAATGTCATGAGAAACAAGAATTATGTAAAAGAATTGATGTAAGTCATTGTTTCCAAGAGAAAGGGAGACAGGAGTGTAAAAAAGCGTTTTTGGACGGCAATGAAGAAATGACTATGTTTTGCGATTTCTCCTGCTCAGAAAGACTTAGAAAGTTAATAATTGTGGGCAATGTTAGAAATGTCATGAGAAACAAGAATTATGTAAAAGAATTGATGTAAGTCATTGTTTCCAAGAGAAAGGGAGACAGGAGTGTAAAAAAGCGTTGTTTTTGGACGGCAATGAAGAAATGACTATGTTTTGCGATTTCTCCTGCTCAGAAAGACTTAGAAAGTTGATAATTGTGGGCAATGTTAGAAATGTCATGAGAAACAAGAATTATGTAAAAGAATTGATGTAAGTCATTGTTTCCAAGAGAAAGGGAGACCGGAGTGTAAAAAAGCATTGTTTTTGGACGGCAATGAAGAAATGACTGTTTTGCGATTTCTCTTGCTCAGAAAGACTTAGAAAGTTGATAATTGTGGGCAATGTTAGAAATGTCATGAGAAACAAGAATTATGTAAAAGAATTGATGTAAGTCATTGTTTCCAAGAGAAAGGGAGACAGGAGTGTAAAAAAGCGTTGTTTTTGGACGGCAATGAAGAAATGACTATGTTTTGCGATTTCTCCTGCTCAGAAAGACTTAGAAAGTTGATAATTGTGGGCAATGTAAGAAATGTCATGAGAAACAAGAATTATGTAAAAGAATTGATGTAAGTCATTGTTTCCAAGAGAAAGGGAGACCGGAGTGTAAAAAAGCGTTGTTTTTGGACGGCAATGAAGAAATGACTATGTTTTGCGATTTCTCCTGCTCAGAATGACTTAGAAAGTTGATAATTGTCGGCAATGTTAGAAATGTCATGAGAAACAAGAATTATGTAAAAGAATTGATGTAAGTCATTGTTTCCAAGAGAAAGGGAGACAGGAGTGTAAAAAAGCGTTGTTTTTGGACGGCAATGAAGAAATGACTATGTTTTGCGATTTCTCCTGCTCAGAAAGACTTAGAAAGTTGATAATTGTGGGCAATGTTAGAAATGTCATGAGAAACAAGAATTATGTAAAAGAATTGATGTAAGTCATTGTTTCCAAGAGAAAGGGAGACAGGAGTGTAAAAAAGCGTTGTTTTTGGACGGCAATGAAGAAATGACTATGTTTTGCGATTTCTCCTGCTCAGAAAGACTTAGAAAGTTGATAATTGTGGGCAATGTTAGAAATGTCATGAGAAACAAGAATTATGTAAAAGAATTGATGTAAGTCATTGTTTCCAAGAGAAAGGGAGACAGGAGTGTAAAAAAGCGTTGTTTTTGGACGGCAATGAAGAAATGACTGTTTTGCGATTTCTCTTGCTCAGAAAGACTTAGAAAGTTGATAATTGTGGGCAATGTAAGAAATGTCATGAGAAACAAGAATTATGTAAAAGAATTGATGTAAGTCATTGTTTCCAAGAGAAAGGGAGACAGGAGTGTAAAAAAGCGTTGTTTTTGGACGGCAATGAAGAAATGACTATGTTTTGCGATTTCTCCTGCTCAGAAAGACTTAGAAAGTTGATAATTGTGGGCAATGTTAGAAATGTCATGAGAAACAAGAATTATGTAAAAGAATTGATGTAAGTCATTGTTTCCAAGAGAAAGGGAGACAGGAGTGTAAAAAAGCGTTGTTTTTGGACGGCAATGAAGAAATGACTATGTTTTGCGATTTCTCCTGCTCAGAAAGACTTAGAAAGTTGATAATTGTGGGCAATGTTAGAAATGTCATGAGAAACAAGAATTATGTAAAAGAATTGATGTAAGTCATTGTTTCCAAGAGAAAGGGAGACAGGAGTGTAAAAAAGCGTTGTTTTTGGACGGCAATGAAGAAATGACTATGTTCTGCGATTTCTCCTGCTCAGAAAGACTTAGAAAGTTGATAATTGTGGGCAATGTAAGAAATGTCATGAGAAACAAGAATTATGTAAAAGAATTGATGTAAGTCATTGTTTCCAAGAGAAAGGGAGACAGGAGTTTAAAAAAGCGTTGTTTTTGGACGGCAATGAAGAAATGACTATGTTTTGCGATTTCTCCTGCTCAGAAAGACTTAGAAAGTTGATAATTGTGGGCAATGTTAGAAATGTCATGAGAAACAAGAATTATGTAAAAGAATTGATGTAAGTCATTGTTTCCAAGAGAAAGGGAGACAGGAGTGTAAAAAAGCGTTGTTTTTGGACGGCAATGAAGAAATGACTATGTTTTGCGATTTCTCCTGCTCAGAAAGATTTAGAAAGTTGATAATTGTGGGCAATGTTAGAAATGTCATGAGAAACAAGAATTATGTAAAAGAATTGATGTAAGTCATTGTTTCCAGGAGAAAGGGAGACCGGAGTGTAAAAAAGCATTGTTTTTGGACGGCAATGAAGAAATGATTTTTTTGCGATTTCTCTTGCTCAGAAAGACTTAGAAAGTTGATAATTGTGGGCAATGTTAGAAATGTCATGAGAAACAAGAATTATGTAAAAGAATTGATGTAAGTCATTGTTTCCAAGAGAAAGGGAGACCGGAGTGTAAAAAAGCGTTGTTTTTGGACGGCAATGAAGAAATGACTGTTTTGCGATTTCTCTTGCTCAGAAAGACTTAGAAATTTGATAATTGTGGGCAATGTTAGAAATGTCATGAGAAACAAGAATTATGTAAAAGAATTGATGTAAGTCATTGTTTCCAAGAGAAAGGGAGACAGGAGTGTAAAAAAGCGTTGTTTTTGGACGGCAATGAAGAAATGACTATGTTTTGCGATTTCTCCTGCTCAGAAAGATTTAGAAAGTTGATAATTGTGGGCAATGTTAGAAATGTCATGAGAAACAAGAATTATGTAAAAGAATTGATGTAAGTCACTGTTTCCAAGAGAAAGGGAGACCGGAGCGTAAAAAAGCATTGTTTTTGGACGGCAATGAAGAAATGACTGTTTTGCGATTTCTCTTGCTCAGAAAGACTTAGAAAGTTGATAATTGTGGGCAATGTTAGAAATGTCATGAGAAACAAGAATTATGTAAAAGAATTGATGTAAGTCATTGTTTCCAAGAGAAAGGGAGACAGGAGTGTAAAAAAGCGTTGTTTTTGGACGGCAGTGAAGAAATGACTATGTTTTGCGATTTCTCCTGCTCAGAAAGACTTAGAAAGTTGATAATTGTGGGCAATGTAAGAAATGTCATGAGAAACAAGAATTATGTAAAAGAATTGATGTAAGTCATTGTTTCCAAGAGAAAGGGAGACAGGAGTGTAAAAAAGCGTTGTTTTTGGACGGCAGTGAAGAAATGACTATGTTTTGCGATTTCTCCTGCTCAGAAAGACTTAGAAAGTTGATAATTGTGGGCAATGTTAGAAATGTCATGAGAAACAAGAATTATGTAAAAGAATTGATGTAAGTCATTGTTTCCAAGAGAAAGGGAGACAGGAGTGTAAAAAAGCGTTGTTTTTGGACGGCAATGAAGAAATGACTATGTTTTGCGATTTCTCCTGCTCAGAAAGACTTAGAAAGTTGATAATTGTGGGCAATGTTAGAAATGTCATGAGAAACAAGAATTATGTAAAAGAATTGATGTAAGTAATTGTTTCCAAGAGAAAGGGAGACCGGAGTGTAAAAAAGCATTGTTTTTGGACGGCAATGAAGAAATGACTGTTTTGCGATTTCTCTTGCTCAGAAAGACTTAGAAAGTTGATAATTGTGGGCAATGTTAGAAATGTCATGAGAAACAAGAATTATGTAAAAGAATTGATGTAAGTCATTGTTTCCAAGAGAAAGGGAGACAGGAGTGTAAAAAAGCGTTGTTTTTGGACGGCAATGAAGAAATGACTATGTTTTGCGATTTCTCCTGCTCAGAAAGACTTAGAAAGTTGATAATTGTGGGCAATGTAAGAAATGTCATGAGAAATAAGAATTATGTAAAAGAATTGATGTAAGTCATTGTTTCCAAGAGAAAGGGAGACAGGAGTGTAAAAAAGCGTTGTTTTTGGACGGCAATGAAGAAATGACTATGTTTTGCGATTTCTCCTGCTCAGAAAGATTTAGAAAGTTGATAATTGTGGGCAATGTTAGAAATGTCATGAGAAACAAGAATTATGTAAAAGAATTGATGTAAGTCACTGTTTCCAAGAGAAAGGGAGACCGGAGTGTAAAAAAGCATTGTTTTTGGACGGCAATGAAGAAATGACTGTTTTGCGATTTCTCTTGCTCAGAAAGACTTAGAAAGTTGATAATTGTGGGCAATGTTAGAAATGTCATGAGAAACAAGAATTATGTAAAAGAATTGATGTAAGTCATTGTTTCCAAGAGAAAGGGAGACCGGAGTGTAAAAAAGCGTTGTTTTTGGACGGCAATGAAGAAATGACTATGTTTTGCGATTTCTCCTGCTCAGAAAGACTTAGAAAGTTGATAATTGTGGGCAATGTTAGAAATGTCATGAGAAACAAGAATTATGTAAAAGAATTGATGTAAGTCATTGTTTCCAAGAGAAAGGGAGACAGGAGTGTAAAAAAGCGTTGTTTTTGGACGGCAATGAAGAAATGACTATGTTTTGCGATTTCTCCTGCTCAGAAAGATTTAGAAAGTTGATAATTGTGGGCAATGTTAGAAATGTCATGAGAAACAAGAATTATGTAAAAGAATTGATGTAAGTCACTGTTTCCAAGAGAAAGGGAGACCGGAGTGTAAAAAAGCATTGTTTTTGGACGGCAATGAAGAAATGACTGTTTTGCGATTTCTCTTGCTCAGAAAGACTTAGAAAGTTGATAATTGTGGGCAATGTTAGAAATGTCATGAGAAACAAGAATTATGTAAAAGAATTGATGTAAGTCATTGTTTCCAAGAGAAAGGGAGACCGGAGTGTAAAAAAGCGTTGTTTTTGGACGGCAATGAAGAAATGATTTTTTTGCGATTTCTCTTGCTCAGAAAGACTTAGAAAGTTGATAATTGTGGGCAATGTAAGAAATGTCATGAGAAACAAGAATTATGTAAAAGAATTGATGTAAGTAATTGTTTCCAAGAGAAAGGGAGACAGGAGTGTAAAAAAGCGTTGTTTTTGGACGGCAATGAAGAAATTACTATGTTTTGCGATTTCTCCTGCTCAGAAAGACTTAGAAAATTGATAATTGTGGGCAATGTTAGAAATGTCATGAGAAACAAGAATTATGTAAAAGAATTGATGTAAGTCATTGTTTCCAAGAGAAAGGGAGACAGGAGTGTAAAAAAGCGTTGTTTTTGGACGGCAATGAAGAAATGACTATGTTTTGCGATTTCTCCTGCTCAGAAAGACTTAGAAAGTTGATAATTGTGGGCAATGTAAGAAATGTCATGAGAAACAAGAATTATGTAAAAGAATTGATGTAAGTCATTGTTTCCAAGAGAAAGGGAGACAGGAGTGTAAAAAAGCGTTGTTTTTGGACGGCAATGAAGAAATGACTATGTTTTGCGATTTCTCCTGCTCAGAAAGACTTAGAAAGTTGATAATTCTGGGCAATGTAAGAAATGTCATGAGAAACAAGAATTATGTAAAAGAATTGATGTAAGTCATTGTTTCCAAGAGAAAGGGAGACAGGAGTGTAAAAAAGCGTTGTTTTTGACGGCAGTGAAGAAATGACTATGTTTTGCGATTTCTCCTGCTCAGAAAGACTTAGAAAGTTGATAATTGTGGGCAATGTTAGAAATGTCATGAGAAACAAGAATTATGTAAAAGAATTGATGTAAGTCATTGTTTCCAAGAGAAAGGGAGACAGGAGTGTAAAAAAGCGTTGTTTTTGGACGGCAATGAAGAAATGACTATGTTTTGCGATTTCTCCTGCTCAGAAAGACTTAGAAAGTTGATAATTGTCGGCAATGTTAGAAATGTCATGAGAAACAAGAATTATGTAAAAGAATTGATGTAAGTCATTGTTTCCAAGAGAAAGGGAGACAGGAGTGTAAAAAAGCGTTGTTTTTGGACGGCAATGAAGAAATGACTATGTTTTGCGATTTCTCCTGCTCAGAAAGACTTAGAAAGTTGATAATTGTGGGCAATGTTAGAAATGTCATGAGAAACAAGAATTATGTAAAAGAATTGATGTAAGTCATTGTTTCCAAGAGAAAGGGAGACCGGAGTGTAAAAAAGCATTGTTTTTGGACGGCAATGAAGAAATGACTGTTTTGCGATTTCTCTTGCTCAGAAAGACTTAGAAAGTTGATAATTGTGGGCAATGTTAGAAATGTCATGAGAAACAAGAATTATGTAAAAGAATTGATGTAAGTCATTGTTTCCAAGAGAAAGGGAGACCGGAGTGTAAAAAAGCATTGTTTTTGGACGGCAATGAAGAAATGACTGTTTTGCGATTTCTCTTGCTCAGAAAGACTTAGAAAGTTGATAATTGTGGGCAATGTTAGAAATGTCATGAGAAACAAGAATTATGTAAAAGAATTGATGTAAGTCATTGTTTCCAAGAGAAAGGGAGACCGGAGTGTAAAAAAGCATTGTTTTTGGATGGCAATGAAGAAATGACTGTTTTGCGATTTCTCTTGCTCAGAAAGACTTAGAAAGTTGATAATTGTGGGCAATGTTAGAAATGTCATGAGAAACAAGAATTATGTAAAAGAATTGATGTAAGTCATTGTTTCCAAGAGAAAGGGAGACAGGAGTGTAAAAAAGCGTTGTTTTTGGACGGCAATGAAGAAATGACTATGTTTTGCGATTTCTCCTGCTCAGAAAGACTTAGAAAGTTGATAATTGTGGGCAATGTTAGAAATGTCATGAGAAACAAGAATTATGTAAAAGAATTGATGTAAGTCATTGTTTCCAAGAGAAAGGGAGACAGGAGTGTAAAAAAGCGTTGTTTTTGGACGGCAATGAAGAAATGACTATGTTTTGCGATTTCTCCTGCTCAGAAAGATTTAGAAAGTTGATAATTGTGGGCAATGTTAGAAATGTCATGAGAAACAAGAATTATGTAAAAGAATTGATGTAAGTCACTGTTTCCAAGAGAAAGGGAGACCGGAGTGTAAAAAAGCGTTGTTTTTGGACGGCAATGAAGAAATGACTGTTTTGCGATTTCTCTTGCTCAGAAAGACTTAGAAAGTTGATAATTGTGGGCAATGTTAGAAATGTCATGAGAAACAAGAATTATGTAAAAGAATTGATGTAAGTCATTGTTTCCAAGAGAAAGGGAGACCGGAGTGTAAAAAAGCGTTGTTTTTGGACGGCAATGAAGAAATGACTATGTTTTGCGATTTCTCCTGCTCAGAAAGACTTAGAAAGTTGATAATTGTGGGCAATGTTAGAAATGTCATGAGAAACAAGAATTATGTAAAAGAATTGATGTAAGTCATTGTTTCCAAGAGAAAGGGAGACAGGAGTGTAAAAAAGCGTTGTTTTTGGACGGCAATGAAGAAATGACTATGTTTTGCGATTTCTCCTGCTCAGAAAGATTTAGAAAGTTGATAATTGTGGGCAATGTTAGAAATGTCATGAGAAACAAGAATTATGTAAAAGAATTGATGTAAGTCACTGTTTCCAAGAGAAAGGGAGACCGGAGTGTAAAAAAGCATTGTTTTTGGACGGCAATGAAGAAATGACTGTTTTGCGATTTCTCTTGCTCAGAAAGACTTAGAAAGTTGATAATTGTGGGCAATGTTAGAAATGTCATGAGAAACAAGAATTATGTAAAAGAATTGATGTAAGTCATTGTTTCCAAGAGAAAGGGAGACCGGAGTGTAAAAAAGCGTTGTTTTTGGACGGCAATGAAGAAATGATTTTTTTGCGATTTCTCTTGCTCAGAAAGACTTAGAAAGTTGATAATTGTGGGCAATGTAAGAAATGTCATGAGAAACAAGAATTATGTAAAAGAATTGATGTAAGTAATTGTTTCCAAGAGAAAGGGAGACAGGAGTGTAAAAAAAGCGTTGTTTTTGGACGGCAATGAAGAAATTACTATGTTTTGCGATTTCTCCTGCTCAGAAAGACTTAGAAAGTTGATAATTGTGGGCAATGTTAGAAATGTCATGAGAAACAAGAATTATGTAAAAGAATTGATGTAAGTCATTGTTTCCAAGAGAAAGGGAGACAGGAGTGTAAAAAAGCGTTGTTTTTGGACGGCAATGAAGAAATGACTATGTTTTGCGATTTCTCCTGCTCAGAAAGACTTAGAAAGTTGATAATTGTGGGCAATGTAAGAAATGTCATGAGAAACAAGAATTATGTAAAAGAATTGATGTAAGTCATTGTTTCCAAGAGAAAGGGAGACCGGAGTGTAAAAAAGCGTTGTTTTTGGACGGCAATGAAGAAATGACTATGTTTTGCTATTTCTCCTGCTCAGAAAGACTTAGAAAGTTGATAATTGTGGGCAATGTTAGAAATGTCATGAGAAACAAGAATTATGTAAAAGAATTGATGTAAGTCATTGTTTCCAAGAGAAAGGGAGACAGGAGTGTAAAAAAGCGTTGTTTTTGGACGGCAATGAAGAAATGACTATGTTTTGTGATTTCTCCTGCTCAGAAAGATTTAGAAAGTTGATAATTGTGGGCAATGTTAGAAATGTCATGAGAAACAAGAATTGTGTAAAAGAATTGATGTAAGTCACTGTTTCCAAGAGAAAGGGAGACCGGAGTGTAAAAAAGCATTGTTTTTGGACGGCAATGAAGAAATGACTGTTTTGCGATTTCTCTTGCTCAGAAAGACTTAGAAAGTTGATAATTGTGGGCAATGTTAGAAATGTCATGAGAAACAAGAATTATGTAAAAGAATTGATGTAAGTCATTGTTTCCAAGAGAAAGGGAGACCGGAGTGTAAAAAAGCGTTGTTTTTGGACGGCAATGAAGAAATGATTTTTTTGCGATTTCTCTTGCTCAGAAAGACTTAGAAAGTTGATAATTGTGGGCAATGTAAGAAATGTCATGAGAAACTAGAATTATGTAAAAGAATTGATGTAAGTAATTGTTTCCAAGAGAAAGGGAGACAGGAGTGTAAAAAAGCGTTGTTTTTGGACGGCAATGAAGAAATGACTATGTTTTGCGATTTCTCCTGCTCAGAAAGACTTAGAAAGTTGATAATTGTGGGCAATGTTAGAAATGACATGAGAAACAAGAATTATGTAAAAGAATTGATGTAAGTCATTGTTTCCAAGAGAAAGGGAGACCGGAGTGTAAAAAAGCGTTGTTTTTTGGACGGCAATGAAGAAATGACTGTTTTGCGATTTCTCTTGCTCAGAAAGACTTAGAAAGTTGATAATTGTGGGCAATGTTAGAAATGTCATGAGAAACAAGAATTATGTAAAAGAATTGATGTAAGTCATTGTTTCCAAGAGAAAGGGAGACAGGAGTGTAAAAAAGCGTTGTTTTTGGACGGCAATGAAGAAATGACTATGTTTTGCGATTTCTCCTGCTCAGAAAGATTTAGAAAGTTGATAATTGTGGGCAATGTTAGAAATGTCATGAGAAACAAGAATTATGTAAAAGAATTGATGTAAGTCACTGTTTCCAAGAGAAAGGGAGACCGGAGTGTAAAAAAGCATTGTTTTTGGACGGCAATGAAGAAATGACTGTTTTGCGATTTCTCTTGCTCAGAAAGACTTAGAAAGTTGATAATTGTGGGCAATGTTAGAAATGTCATGAGAAACAAGAATTATGTAAAAGAATTGATGTAAGTCATTGTTTCCAAGAGAAAGGGAGACAGGAGTGTAAAAAAGCGTTGTTTTTGGACGGCAATGAAGAAATGATTTTTTTGCGATTTCTCTTGCTCAGAAAGACTTAGAAAGTTGATAATTGTGGGCAATGTAAGAAATGTCATGAGAAACAAGAAGTATGTAAAAGAATTGATGTAAGTCATTGTTTCCAAGAGAAAGAGAGACAGGAGTGTAAAAAAGCGTTGTTTTTGGACGGCAATGAAGAAATTACTATGTTTTGCGATTTCTCCTGCTCAGAAAGACTTAGAAAGTTGATAATTGTGGGCAATGTTAGAAATGTCATGAGAAACAAGAATTATGTAAAAGAATAGATGTAAGTCATTGTTTCCAAGAGAAAGGGAGACAGGAGTGTAAAAAAGCGTTGTTTTTGGACGGCAATGAAGAAATGACTATGTTTTGCGATTTCTCCTGCTCAGAAAGACTTAGAAAGTTGATAATTGTGGGCAATGTAAGAAATGTCATGAGAAACAAGAATTATGTAAAAGAATTGATGTAAGTCATTGTTTCCAAGAGAAAGGGAGACAGGAGTGTAAAAAAGCGTTGTTTTTGGACGGCAGTGAAGAAATGACTATGTTTTGCGATTTCTCCTGCTCAGAAAGACTTAGAAAGTTGATAATTGTGGGCAATGTTAGAAATGTCATGAGAAACAAGAATTATGTAAAAGAATTGATGTAAGTCATTGTTTCCAAGAGAAAGGGAGACAGGAGTGTAAAAAAGCGTTGTTTTTGGACGGCAATGAAGAAATGACTATGTTTTGCGATTTCTCCTGCTCAGAAAGACTTAGAAAGTTGATAATTGTCGGCAATGTTAGAAATGTCATGAGAAACAAGAATTATGTAAAAGAATTGATGTAAGTCATTGTTTCCAAGAGAAAGGGAGACCGGAGTGTAAAAAAGCATTGTTTTTGGACGGCAATGAAGAAATGACTGTTTTGCGATTTCTCTTGCTCAGAAAGACTTAGAAAGTTGATAATTGTGGGCAATGTAAGAAATGTCATGAGAAACAAGAATTATGTAAAAGAATTGATGTAAGTAATTGTTTCCAAGAGAAAGGGAGACCGGAGTGTAAAAAAGCATTGTTTTTGGACGGCAATGAAGAAATGACTGTTTTGCGATTTCTCTTGCTCAGAAAGACTTAGAAAGTTGATAATTGTGGGCAATGTTAGAAATGTCATGAGAAACAAGAATTATGTAAAAGAATTGATGTAAGTCATTGTTTCCAAGAGAAAGGGAGACCGGAGTGTAAAAAAGCGTTGTTTTTGGACGGCAATGAAGAAATGACTATGTTTTGCGATTTCTCCTGCTCAGAAAGACTTAGAAAGTTGATAATTGTGGGCAATGTAAGAAATGTCATGAGAAACAAGAATTATGTAAAAGAATTGATGTAAGTCATTGTTTCCAAGAGAAAGGGAGACAGGAGTGTAAAAAAGCGTTGTTTTTGGACGGCAATGAAGAAATGACTATGTTTTGCGATTTCTCCTGCTCAGAAAGACTTAGAAAGTTGATAATTGTCGGCAATGTTAGAAATGTCATGAGAAACAAGAATTATGTAAAAGAATTGATGTAAGTCATTGTTTCCAAGAGAAAGGGAGACAGGAGTGTAAAAAAGCGTTGTTTTTGGACGGCAATGAAGAAATGACTATGTTTTGCGATTTCTCCTGCTCAGAAAGACTTAGGAAGTTGATAATTGTCGGCAATGTTAGAAATGTCATGAGAAACAAGAATTATGTAAAAGAATTGATGTAAGTCATTGTTTCCAAGAGAAAGGGAGACCGGAGTGTAAAAAAGCGTTGTTTTTGGACGGCAATAAAGAAATGACTGTTTTGCGATTTCTCTTGCTCAGAAAGACTTAGAAAGTTGATAATTGTGGGCAATGTTAGAAATGTCATGAGAAACAAGAATTATGTAAAAGAATTGATGTAAGTCATTGTTTCCAAGAGAAAGGGAGACCGGAGTGTAAAAAAGCGTTGTTTTTGGACGGCAATGAAGAAATGACTGTTTTGCGATTTCTCTTGCTCAGAAAGACTTAGAAAGTTGATAATTGTGGGCAATGTTAGAAATGTCATGAGAAACAAGAATTATGTAAAAGAATTGATGTAAGTCATTGTTTCCAAGAGAAAGGGAGACAGGAGTGTAAAAAAGCGTTGTTTTTGGACGGCAATGAAGAAATGACTATGTTTTGCGATTTCTCCTGCTCAGAAAGACTTAGAAAGTTGATAATTGTGGGCAATGTAAGAAATGTCATGAGAAACAAGAATTATGTAAAAGAATTGATGTAAGTCATTGTTTCCAAGAGAAAGGGAGACAGGAGTGTAAAAAAGCGTTGTTTTTGGACGGCAATGAAGAAATGACTATGTTTTGCGATTTCTCCTGCTCAGAAAGATTTAGAAAGTTGATAATTGTGGGCAATGTTAGAAATGTCATGAGAAACAAGAATTATGTAAAAGAATTGATGTAAGTCACTGTTTCCAAGAGAAAGGGAGACCGGAGTGTAAAAAAGCGTTGTTTTTGGACGGCAATAAAGAAATGACTGTTTTGCGATTTCTCTTGCTCAGAAAGACTTAGAAAGTTGATAATTGTGGGCAATGTTAGAAATGTCATGAGAAACAAGAATTATGTAAAAGAATTGATGTAAGTCATTGTTTCCAAGAGAAAGGGAGACCGGAGTGTAAAAAAGCGTTGTTTTTGGACGGCAATGAAGAAATGACTATGTTTTGCGATTTCTCCTGCTCAGAAAGACTTAGAAAGTTGATAATTGTGGGCAATGTTAGAAATGTCATGAGAAACAAGAATTATGTAAAAGAATTGATGTAAGTCATTGTTTCCAAGAGAAAGGGAGACCGGAGTGTAAAAAAGCGTTGTTTTTGGACGGCAATGAAGAAATGACTGTTTTGCGATTTCTCTTGCTCAGAAAGACTTAGAAAGTTGATAATTGTGGGCAATGTTAGAAATGTCATGAGAAACAAGAATTATGTAAAAGAATTGATGTAAGTCATTGTTTCCAAGAGAAAGGGAGACAGGAGTGTAAAAAAGCGTTGTTTTTGGACGGCAATGAAGAAATGACTATGTTTTGCGATTTCTCCTGCTCAGAAAGATTTAGAAAGTTGATAATTGTGGGCAATGTTAGAAATGTCATGAGAAACAAGAATTATGTAAAAGAATTGATGTAAGTCACTGTTTCCAAGAGAAAGGGAGACCGGAGTGTAAAAAAGCATTGTTTTTGGACGGCAATGAAGAAATGACTGTTTTGCGATTTCTCTTGCTCAGAAAGACTTAGAAAGTTGATAATTGTGGGCAATGTTAGAAATGTCATGAGAAACAAGAATTATGTAAAAGAATTGATGTAAGTCATTGTTTCCAAGAGAAAGGGAGACAGGAGTGTAAAAAAGCGTTGTTTTTGGACGGCAATGAAGAAATGATTTTTTTGCGATTTCTCTTGCTCAGAAAGACTTAGAAAGTTGATAATTGTGGGCAATGTAAGAAATGTCATGAGAAACAAGAAGTATGTAAAAGAATTGATGTAAGTCATTGTTTCCAAGAGAAAGAGAGACAGGAGTGTAAAAAAGCGTTGTTTTTGGACGGCAATGAAGAAATGACTATGTTTTGCGATTTCTCCTGCTCAGAAAGACTTAGAAAGTTGATAATTGTGGGCAATGTTAGAAATGTCATGAGAAACAAGAATTATGTAAAAGAATAGATGTAAGTCATTGTTTCCAAGAGAAAGGGAGACAGGAGTGTAAAAAAGCGTTGTTTTTGGACGGCAATGAAGAAATGACTATGTTTTGCGATTTCTCCTGCTCAGAAAGACTTAGAAAGTTGATAATTGTGGGCAATGTAAGAAATGTCATGAGAAACAAGAATTATGTAAAAGAATTGATGTAAGTCATTGTTTCCAAGAGAAAGGGAGACAGGAGTGTAAAAAAGCGTTGTTTTTGGACGGCAATGAAGAAATGATTTTTTTGCGATTTCTCTTGCTCAGAAAGACTTAGAAAGTTGATAATTGTGGGCAATGTAAGAAATGTCATGAGAAACTAGAATTATGTAAAAGAATTGATGTAAGTAATTGTTTCCAAGAGAAAGGGAGACAGGAGTGTAAAAAAGCGTTGTTTTTGGACGGCAATGAAGAAATGACTATGTTTTGCGATTTCTCCTGCTCAGAAAGACTTAGAAAGTTGATAATTGTGGGCAATGTTAGAAATGACATGAGAAACAAGAATTATGTAAAAGAATTGATGTAAGTCATTGTTTCCAAGAGAAAGGGAGACCGGAGTGTAAAAAAGCGTTGTTTTTGGACGGCAATGAAGAAATGACTGTTTTGCGATTTCTCTTGCTCAGAAAGACTTAGAAAGTTGATAATTGTGGGCAATGTTAGAAATGTCATGAGAAACAAGAATTATGTAAAAGAATTGATGTAAGTCATTGTTTCCAAGAGAAAGGGAGACAGGAGTGTAAAAAAGCGTTGTTTTTGGACGGCAATGAAGAAATGACTATGTTTTGCGATTTCTCCTGCTCAGAAAGATTTAGAAAGTTGATAATTGTGGGCAATGTTAGAAATGTCATGAGAAACAAGAATTATGTAAAAGAATTGATGTAAGTCACTGTTTCCAAGAGAAAGGGAGACCGGAGTGTAAAAAAGCATTGTTTTTGGACGGCAATGAAGAAATGACTGTTTTGCGATTTCTCTTGCTCAGAAAGACTTAGAAAGTTGATAATTGTGGGCAATGTTAGAAATGTCATGAGAAACAAGAATTATGTAAAAGAATTGATGTAAGTCATTGTTTCCAAGAGAAAGGGAGACAGGAGTGTAAAAAAGCGTTGTTTTTGGACGGCAATGAAGAAATGATTTTTTTGCGATTTCTCTTGCTCAGAAAGACTTAGAAAGTTGATAATTGTGGGCAATGTAAGAAATGTCATGAGAAACAAGAAGTATGTAAAAGAATTGATGTAAGTCATTGTTTCCAAGAGAAAGAGAGACAGGAGTGTAAAAAAGCGTTGTTTTTGGACGGCAATGAAGAAATTACTATGTTTTGCGATTTCTCCTGCTCAGAAAGACTTAGAAAGTTGATAATTGTGGGCAATGTTAGAAATGTCATGAGAAACAAGAATTATGTAAAAGAATAGATGTAAGTCATTGTTTCCAAGAGAAAGGGAGACAGGAGTGTAAAAAAGCGTTGTTTTTGGACGGCAATGAAGAAATGACTATGTTTTGCGATTTCTCCTGCTCAGAAAGACTTAGAAAGTTGATAATTGTGGGCAATGTAAGAAATGTCATGAGAAACAAGAATTATGTAAAAGAATTGATGTAAGTCATTGTTTCCAAGAGAAAGGGAGACAGGAGTGTAAAAAAGCGTTGTTTTTGGACGGCAGTGAAGAAATGACTATGTTTTGCGATTTCTCCTGCTCAGAAAGACTTAGAAAGTTGATAATTGTGGGCAATGTTAGAAATGTCATGAGAAACAAGAATTATGTAAAAGAATTGATGTAAGTCATTGTTTCCAAGAGAAAGGGAGACAGGAGTGTAAAAAAGCGTTGTTTTTGGACGGCAATGAAGAAATGACTATGTTTTGCGATTTCTCCTGCTCAGAAAGACTTAGAAAGTTGATAATTGTCGGCAATGTTAGAAATGTCATGAGAAACAAGAATTATGTAAAAGAATTGATGTAAGTCATTGTTTCCAAGAGAAAGGGAGACCGGAGTGTAAAAAAGCATTGTTTTTGGACGGCAATGAAGAAATGACTGTTTTGCGATTTCTCTTGCTCAGAAAGACTTAGAAAGTTGATAATTGTGGGCAATGTAAGAAATGTCATGAGAAACAAGAATTATGTTA
>NW_027446877.1:0-42537 GCF_038048845.1 Mixophyes fleayi | reverse complement strand
TTAGACTGTAAGCTCCAATAGGGTAGGGACTGATGTGAATGGGTTCTCTGTACAGCGCTGCGCTATTAGTGACACTATATAAATAAATGATAATGAGGATGATGATGATATGTGTTTACTATGCCTATACACATAGCCAGCTTCCACACTTGATTGGCAGATTAATGCATCATTATTGCTAAGTTTGATAACAGTTGTCTAATACAGTGACACTGGTAGAGAAAACCACTATAGACATTCACATAAGCAGCTCTCATCATCATCATTTATGGCATAAGACTTCTTTAATTATACTAAGTTTTTGAGCAGGTCTGCATTATACTTAATTATATAAGGGAGATGTACTTTTAGTAAAAAGTAGCTCTCCAATTTCAAAAATACATCAACGTAGTATTAATACTTAGATTTAAAGGTGTTCTGGGATCAATGAAATACATTCCCAGCAGCCATCACCCTTTGCCTCTATCTTATTGCATATTTTGTCCTAATGTGCTTTCATATTTACATGTCACCATGTTTCCATTGGCTAGTACCTTAAAGTCAGATGTCTGTCAAGCAAACTGACCAGTGACAGAATTGCTTTGTGAGGTTTACATCTTTATGACATCAAATGCTTCACATGAAAAATGCAGTTCATTGTCAAAAATCAGCTATATTAGGAGAGTGAGAATTGTGTTTTAGCATCAATTACACACTAAATATGCTGTCATTGTGTATTTTTAATGGATGTCTTTCAGTTTTAAAGATAGACAGACCGATAGATAGATAGAAAGATAGATAGATAGATAGATAGATAGATAGACAGACAGACAGACTGATTTCAACTGGAAGCAGTGCTTACATATTGCTTAATTTTTGGTGGTTATTAAATAGTATGGGTAGGCAAGAAAAGTGCATATATCTTTTATTAGCATAAACTTACCCAAATGCGCTCTTGCATATTTAAGGCATTCAAAGTAATAATATTTCACAGCATTAATACAGTTATGTACTAGACTGGACAATGGTAAGCAGAGCCAGTACTTATATCAACAATGGCCTTATCTGTGTGAAGTTTGTATGTTCTCCCTGTGTTTGCGTGGGTTTCCTCCGGGTGCTGTGGTTTCCTCCCACACTCCAAAAAACATACTGTTAGGTTAATTGGCTGCTATCAAAATTGACCCTAGTCTCTCCTTCTCTGTCTGTGTGTGAGTGTGTGTCTATATTAGGGAATTTAGACTGTAAGCTCCAATAGGGTAGGGACTGATGTGAATGGGTTCTCTGTACAGCGCTGCGCTATTAGTGACACTATATAAATAAATGATAATGAGGATGATGATGATATGTGTTTACTATGCCTATACACATAGCCAGCTTCCACACTTGATTGGCAGATTAATGCATCATTATTGCTAAGTTTGATAACAGTTGTCTAATACAGTGACACTGGTAGAGAAAACCACTATAGACATTCACATAAGCAGCTCTCATCATCATCATTTATGGCATAAGACTTCTTTAATTATACTAAGTTTTTGAGCAGGTCTGCATTATACTTAATTATATAAGGGAGATGTACTTTTAGTAAAAAGTAGCTCTCCAATTTCAAAAGTACATCAACGTAGTATTAATACTTAGATTTAAAGGTGTTCTGGGATCAATGAAATACATTCCCAGCAGCCATCACCCTTTGCCTCTATCTTATTGCATATTTTGTCCTAATGTGCTTTCATATTTACATGTCACCATGTTTCCATTGGCTAGTACCTTAAAGTCAGATGTCTGTCAAGCAAACTGACCAGTGACAGAATTGCTTTGTGAGGTTTACATCTTTATGACATCAAATGCTTCACATGAAAAATGCAGTTCATTGTCAAAAATCAGCTATATTAGGAGAGTGAGAATTGTGTTTTAGCATCAATTACACACTAAATATGCTGTCATTGTGTATTTTTAATGGATGTCTTTCAGTTTTAAAGATAGACAGACCGATAGATAGATAGAAAGATAGATAGATAGATAGATAGATAGATAGATAGATAGATAGATAGATAGATAGATAGACAGACAGACAGACTGATTTCAACTGGAAGCAGTGCTTACATATTGCTTAATTTTTGGTGGTTATTAAATAGTATGGGTAGGCAAGAAAAGTGCATATATCTTTTATTAGCATAAACTTACCCAAATGCGCTCTTGCATATTTAAGGCATTCAAAGTAATAATATTTCACAGCATTAATACAGTTATGTACTAGACTGGACAATGGTAAGCAGAGCCAGTACTTATATCAACAATGGCCTTATCTGTGTGAAGTTTGTATGTTCTCCCTGTGTTTGCGTGGGTTTCCTCCGGGTGCTGTGGTTTCCTCCCACACTCCAAAAAACATACTGTTAGGTTAATTGGCTGCTATCAAAATTGACCCTAGTCTCTCCCTCTCTGTCTGTGTGTGAGTGTGTGTCTATATTAGGGAATTTAGACTGTAAGCTCCAATAGGGTAGGGACTGATGTGAATGGGTTCTCTGTACAGCGCTGCGCTATTAGTGACACTATATAAATAAATGATAATGAGGATGATGATGATATGTGTTTACTATGCCTATACACATAGCCAGCTTCCACACTTGATTGGCAGATTAATGCATCATTATTGCTAAGTTTGATAACAGTTGTCTAATACAGTGACACTGGTAGAGAAAACCACTATAGACATTCACATAAGCAGCTCTCATCATCATCATTTATGGCATAAGACTTCTTTAATTATACTAAGTTTTTGAGCAGGTCTGCATTATACTTAATTATATAAGGGAGATATACTTTTAGTAAAAAGTAGCTCTCCAATTTCAAAAGTACATCAACGTAGTATTAATACTTAGATTTAAAGGTGTTCTGGGATCAATGAAATACATTCCCAGCAGCCATCACCCTTTGCCTCTATCTTATTGCATATTTTGTCCTAATGTGCTTTCATATTTACATGTCACCATGTTTCCATTGGCTAGTACCTTAAAGTCAGATGTCTGTCAAGCAAACTGACCAGTGACAGAATTGCTTTGTGAGGTTTACATCTTTATGACATCAAATGCTTCACATGAAAAATGCAGTTCATTGTCAAAAATCAGCTATATTAGGAGAGTGAGAATTGTGTTTTAGCATCAATTACACACTAAATATGCTGTCATTGTGTATTTTTAATGGATGTCTTTCAGTTTTAAAGATAGACAGACCGATAGATAGATAGAAAGATAGATAGATAGATAGATAGATAGATAGATAGATAGATAGATAGATAGATAGATAGATAGACAGACAGACAGACTGATTTCAACTGGAAGCAGTGCTTACATATTGCTTAATTTTTGGTGGTTATTAAATAGTATGGGTAGGCAAGAAAAGTGCATATATCTTTTATTAGCATAAACTTACCCAAATGCGCTCTTGCATATTTAAGGCATTCAAAGTAATAATATTTCACAGCATTAATACAGTTATGTACTAGACTGGACAATGGTAAGCAGAGCCAGTACTTATATCAACAATGGCCTTATCTGTGTGAAGTTTGTATGTTCTCCCTGTGTTTGCGTGGGTTTCCTCCGGGTGCTGTGGTTTCCTCCCACACTCCAAAAAACATACTGTTAGGTTAATTGGCTGCTATCAAAATTGACCCTAGTCTCTCCCTCTCTGTCTGTGTGTGAGTGTGTGTCTATATTAGGGAATTTAGACTGTAAGCTCCAATAGGGTAGGGACTGATGTGAATGGGTTCTCTGTACAGCGCTGCGCTATTAGTGACACTATATAAATAAATGATAATGAGGATGATGATGATATGTGTTTACTATGCCTATACACATAGCCAGCTTCCACACTTGATTGGCAGATTAATGCATCATTATTGCTAAGTTTGATAACAGTTGTCTAATACAGTGACACTGGTAGAGAAAACCACTATAGACATTCACATAAGCAGCTCTCATCATCATCATTTATGGCATAAGACTTCTTTAATTATACTAAGTTTTTGAGCAGGTCTGCATTATACTTAATTATATAAGGGAGATGTACTTTTAGTAAAAAGTAGCTCTCCAATTTCAAAAGTACATCAACGTAGTATTAATACTTAGATTTAAAGGTGTTCTGGGATCAATGAAATACATTCCCAGCAGCCATCACCCTTTGCCTCTATCTTATTGCATATTTTGTCCTAATGTGCTTTCATATTTACATGTCACCAT
The DNA here is from genome assembly GCF_038048845.1 of Mixophyes fleayi. Lineage (NCBI taxonomy): Eukaryota > Metazoa > Chordata > Amphibia > Anura > Limnodynastidae > Mixophyes > Mixophyes fleayi. Next base: position 38,323 of record NW_027446877.1, on the reverse strand, counting down.
GTTTCCATTGGCTAGTACCTTAAAGTCAGATGTCTGTCAAGCAAACTGACCAGTGACAGAATTGCTTTGTGAGGTTTACATCTTTATGACATCAAATGCTTCACATGAAAAATGCAGTTCATTGTCAAAAATCAGCTATATTAGGAGAGTGAGAATTGTGTTTTAGCATCAATTACACACTAAATATGCTGTCATTGTGTATTTTTAATGGATGTCTTTCAGTTTTAAAGATAGACAGACCGATAGATAGATAGAAAGATAGATAGATAGATAGATAGATAGATAGATAGATAGATAGATAGATAGATAGATAGATAGATAGACAGACAGACAGACTGATTTCAACTGGAAGCAGTGCTTACATATTGCTTAATTTTTGGTGGTTATTAAATAGTATGGGTAGGCAAGAAAAGTGCATATATCTTTTATTAGCATAAACTTACCCAAATGCGCTCTTGCATATTTAAGGCATTCAAAGTAATAATATTTCACAGCATTAATACAGTTATGTACTAGACTGGACAATGGTAAGCAGAGCCAGTACTTATATCAACAATGGCCTTATCTGTGTGAAGTTTGTATGTTCTCCCTGTGTTTGCGTGGGTTTCCTCCGGGTGCTGTGGTTTCCTCCCACACTCCAAAAAACATACTGTTAGGTTAATTGGCTGCTATCAAAATTGACCCTAGTCTCTCCCTCTCTGTCTGTGTGTGAGTGTGTGTCTATATTAGGGAATTTAGACTGTAAGCTCCAATAGGGTAGGGACTGATGTGAATGGGTTCTCTGTACAGCGCTGCGCTATTAGTGACACTATATAAATAAATGATAATGAGGATGATGATGATATGTGTTTACTATGCCTATACACATAGCCAGCTTCCACACTTGATTGGCAGATTAATGCATCATTATTGCTAAGTTTGATAACAGTTGTCTAATACAGTGACACTGGTAGAGAAAACCACTATAGACATTCACATAAGCAGCTCTCATCATCATCATTTATGGCATAAGACTTCTTTAATTATACTAAGTTTTTGAGCAGGTCTGCATTATACTTAATTATATAAGGGAGATGTACTTTTAGTAAAAAGTAGCTCTCCAATTTCAAAAGTACATCAACGTAGTATTAATACTTAGATTTAAAGGTGTTCTGGGATCAATGAAATACATTCCCAGCAGCCATCACCCTTTGCCTCTATCTTATTGCATATTTTGTCCTAATGTGCTTTCATATTTACATGTCACCATGTTTCCATTGGCTAGTACCTTAAAGTCAGATGTCTGTCAAGCAAACTGACCAGTGACAGAATTGCTTTGTGAGGTTTACATCTTTATGACATCAAATGCTTCACATGAAAAATACAGTTCATTGTCAAAAATCAGCTATATTAGGAGAGTGAGAATTGTGTTTTAGCATCAATTACACACTAAATATGCTGTCATTGTGTATTTTTAATGGATGTCTTTCAGTTTTAAAGATAGACAGACCGATAGATAGATAGAAAGATAGATAGATAGATAGATAGATAGATAGACAGACAGACAGACAGACTGATTTCAACTGGAAGCAGTGCTTACATATTGCTTAATTTTTGGTGGTTATTAAATAGTATGGGTAGGCAAGAAAAGTGCATATATCTTTTATTAGCATAAACTTACCCAAATGCGCTCTTGCATATTTAAGGCATTCAAAGTAATAATATTTCACAGCATTAATACAGTTATGTACTAGACTGGACAATGGTAAGCAGAGCCAGTACTTATATCAACAATGGCCTTATCTGTGTGAAGTTTGTATGTTCTCCCTGTGTTTGCGTGGGTTTCCTCCGGGTGCTGTGGTTTCCTCCCACACTCCAAAAAACATACTGTTAGGTTAATTGGCTGCTATCAAAATTGACCCTAGTCTCTCCCTCTCTGTCTGTGTGTGAGTGTGTGTCTATATTAGGGAATTTAGACTGTAAGCTCCAATAGGGTAGGGACTGATGTGAATGGGTTCTCTGTACAGCGCTGCGCTATTAGTGACACTATATAAATAAATGATAATGAGGATGATGATGATATGTGTTTACTATGCCTATACACATAGCCAGCTTCCACACTTGATTGGCAGATTAATGCATCATTATTGCTAAGTTTGATAACAGTTGTCTAATACAGTGACACTGGTAGAGAAAACCACTATAGACATTCACATAAGCAGCTCTCATCATCATCATTTATGGCATAAGACTTCTTTAATTATACTAAGTTTTTGAGCAGGTCTGCATTATACTTAATTATATAAGGGAGATGTACTTTTAGTAAAAAGTAGCTCTCCAATTTCAAAAGTACATCAACGTAGTATTAATACTTAGATTTAAAGGTGTTCTGGGATCAATGAAATACATTCCCAGCAGCCATCACCCTTTGCCTCTATCTTATTGCATATTTTGTCCTAATGTGCTTTCATATTTACATGTCACCATGTTTCCATTGGCTAGTACCTTAAAGTCAGATGTCTGTCAAGCAAACTGACCAGTGACAGAATTGCTTTGTGAGGTTTACATCTTTATGACATCAAATGCTTCACATGAAAAATGCAGTTCATTGTCAAAAATCAGCTATATTAGGAGAGTGAGAATTGTGTTTTAGCATCAATTACACACTAAATATGCTGTCATTGTGTATTTTTAATGGATGTCTTTCAGTTTTAAAGATAGACAGACCGATAGATAGATAGAAAGATAGATAGATAGATAGATAGATAGATAGATAGATAGATAGATAGATAGATAGACAGACAGACAGACTGATTTCAACTGGAAGCAGTGCTTACATATTGCTTAATTTTTGGTGGTTATTAAATAGTATGGGTAGGCAAGAAAAGTGCATATATCTTTTATTAGCATAAACTTACCCAAATGCGCTCTTGCATATTTAAGGCATTCAAAGTAATAATATTTCACAGCATTAATACAGTTATGTACTAGACTGGACAATGGTAAGCAGAGCCAGTACTTATATCAACAATGGCCTTATCTGTGTGAAGTTTGTATGTTCTCCCTGTGTTTGCGTGGGTTTCCTCCGGGTGCTGTGGTTTCCTCCCACACACCAAAAAACATACTGTTAGGTTAATTGGCTGCTATCAAAATTGACCCTAGTCTCTCCCTCTCTGTCTGTGTGTGAGTGTGTGTCTATATTAGGGAATTTAGACTGTAAGCTCCAATAGGGTAGGGACTGATGTGAATGGGTTCTCTGTACAGCGCTGCGCTATTAGTGACACTATATAAATAAATGATAATGAGGATGATGATGATATGTGTTTACTATGCCTATACACATAGCCAGCTTCCACACTTGATTGGCAGATTAATGCATCATTATTGCTAAGTTTGATAACAGTTGTCTAATACAGTGACACTGGTAGAGAAAACCACTATAGACATTCACATAAGCAGCTCTCATCATCATCATTTATGGCATAAGACTTCTTTAATTATACTAAGTTTTTGAGCAGGTCTGCATTATACTTAATTATATAAGGGAGATGTACTTTTAGTAAAAAGTAGCTCTCCAATTTCAAAAGTACATCAACGTAGTATTAATACTTAGATTTAAAGGTGTTCTGGGATCAATGAAATACATTCCCAGCAGCCATCACCCTTTGCCTCTATCTTATTGCATATTTTGTCCTAATGTGCTTTCATATTTACATGTCACCATGTTTCCATTGGCTAGTACCTTAAAGTCAGATGTCTGTCAAGCAAACTGACCAGTGACAGAATTGCTTTGTGAGGTTTACATCTTTATGACATCAAATGCTTCACATGAAAAATGCAGTTCATTGTCAAAAATCAGCTATATTAGGAGAGTGAGAATTGTGTTTTAGCATCAATTACACACTAAATATGCTGTCATTGTGTATTTTTAATGGATGTCTTTCAGTTTTAAAGATAGACAGACCGATAGATAGATAGAAAGATAGATAGATAGATAGATAGATAGATAGACAGACAGACAGACTGATTTCAACTGGAAGCAGTGCTTACATATTGCTTAATTTTTGGTGGTTATTAAATAGTATGGGTAGGCAAGAAAAGTGCATATATCTTTTATTAGCATAAACTTACCCAAATGCGCTCTTGCATATTTAAGGCATTCAAAGTAATAATATTTCACAGCATTAATACAGTTATGTACTAGACTGGACAATGGTAAGCAGAGCCAGTACTTATATCAACAATGGCCTTATCTGTGTGAAGTTTGTATGTTCTCCCTGTGTTTGCGTGGGTTTCCTCCGGGTGCTGTGGTTTCCTCCCACACTCCAAAAAACATACTGTTAGGTTAATTGGCTGCTATCAAAATTGACCCTAGTCTCTCCCTCTCTGTCTGTGTGTGAGTGTGTGTCTATATTAGGGAATTTAGACTGTAAGCTCCAATAGGGTAGGGACTGATGTGAATGGGTTCTCTGTACAGCGCTGCGCTATTAGTGACACTATATAAATAAATGATAATGAGGATGATGATGATATGTGTTTACTATGCCTATACACATAGCCAGCTTCCACACTTGATTGGCAGATTAATGCATCATTATTGCTAAGTTTGATAACAGTTGTCTAATACAGTGACACTGGTAGAGAAAACCACTATAGACATTCACATAAGCAGCTCTCATCATCATCATTTATGGCATAAGACTTCTTTAATTATACTAAGTTTTTGAGCAGGTCTGCATTATACTTAATTATATAAGGGAGATGTACTTTTAGTAAAAAGTAGCTCTCCAATTTCAAAAGTACATCAACGTAGTATTAATACTTAGATTTAAAGGTGTTCTGGGATCAATGAAATACATTCCCAGCAGCCATCACCCTTTGCCTCTATCTTATTGCATATTTTGTCCTAATGTGCTTTCATATTTACATGTCACCATGTTTCCATTGGCTAGTACCTTAAAGTCAGATGTCTGTCAAGCAAACTGACCAGTGACAGAATTGCTTTGTGAGGTTTACATCTTTATGACATCAAATGCTTCACATGAAAAATGCAGTTCATTGTCAAAAATCAGCTATATTAGGAGAGTGAGAATTGTGTTTTAGCATCAATTACACACTAAATATGCTGTCATTGTGTATTTTTAATGGATGTCTTTCAGTTTTAAAGATAGACAGACCGATAGATAGATAGAAAGATAGATAGATAGATAGATAGATAGATAGATAGATAGATAGATAGATAAATAGATAGACAGACAGACAGACTGATTTCAACTGGAAGCAGTGCTTACATATTGCTTAATTTTTGGTGGTTATTAAATAGTATGGGTAGGCAAGAAAAGTGCATATATCTTTTATTAGCATAAACTTACCCAAATGCGCTCTTGCATATTTAAGGCATTCAAAGTAATAATATTTCACAGCATTAATACAGTTATGTACTAGACTGGACAATGGTAAGCAGAGCCAGTACTTATATCAACAATGGCCTTATCTGTGTGAAGTTTGTATGTTCTCCCTGTGTTTGCGTGGGTTTCCTCCGGGTGCTGTGGTTTCCTCCCACACACCAAAAAACATACTGTTAGGTTAATTGGCTGCTATCAAAATTGACCCTAGTCTCTCCCTCTCTGTCTGTGTGTGAGTGTGTGTCTATATTAGGGAATTTAGACTGTAAGCTCCAATAGGGTAGGGACTGATGTGAATGGGTTCTCTGTACAGCGCTGCGCTATTAGTGACACTATATAAATAAATGATAATGAGGATGATGATGATATGTGTTTACTATGCCTATACACATAGCCAGCTTCCACACTTGATTGGCAGATTAATGCATCATTATTGCTAAGTTTGATAACAGTTGTCTAATACAGTGACACTGGTAGAGAAAACCACTATAGACATTCACATAAGCAGCTCTCATCATCATCATTTATGGCATAAGACTTCTTTAATTATACTAAGTTTTTGAGCAGGTCTGCATTATACTTAATTATATAAGGGAGATGTACTTTTAGTAAAAAGTAGCTCTCCAATTTCAAAAATACATCAACGTAGTATTAATACTTAGATTTAAAGGTGTTCTGGGATCAATGAAATACATTCCCAGCAGCCATCACCCTTTGCCTCTATCTTATTGCATATTTTGTCCTAATGTGCTTTCATATTTACATGTCACCATGTTTCCATTGGCTAGTACCTTAAAGTCAGATGTCTGTCAAGCAAACTGACCAGTGACAGAATTGCTTTGTGAGGTTTACATCTTTATGACATCAAATGCTTCACATGAAAAATGCAGTTCATTGTCAAAAATCAGCTATATTAGGAGAGTGAGAATTGTGTTTTAGCATCAATTACACACTAAATATGCTGTCATTGTGTATTTTTAATGGATGTCTTTCAGTTTTAAAGATAGACAGACCGATAGATAGATAGAAAGATAGATAGATAGATAGATAGATAGATAGACAGACAGACAGACTGATTTCAACTGGAAGCAGTGCTTACATATTGCTTAATTTTTGGTGGTTATTAAATAGTATGGGTAGGCAAGAAAAGTGCATATATCTTTTATTAGCATAAACTTACCCAAATGCGCTCTTGCATATTTAAGGCATTCAAAGTAATAATATTTCACAGCATTAATACAGTTATGTACTAGACTGGACAATGGTAAGCAGAGCCAGTACTTATATCAACAATGGCCTTATCTGTGTGAAGTTTGTATGTTCTCCCTGTGTTTGCGTGGGTTTCCTCCGGGTGCTGTGGTTTCCTCCCACACTCCAAAAAACATACTGTTAGGTTAATTGGCTGCTATCAAAATTGACCCTAGTCTCTCCTTCTCTGTCTGTGTGTGAGTGTGTGTCTATATTAGGGAATTTAGACTGTAAGCTCCAATAGGGTAGGGACTGATGTGAATGGGTTCTCTGTACAGCGCTGCGCTATTAGTGACACTATATAAATAAATGATAATGAGGATGATGATGATATGTGTTTACTATGCCTATACACATAGCCAGCTTCCACACTTGATTGGCAGATTAATGCATCATTATTGCTAAGTTTGATAACAGTTGTCTAATACAGTGACACTGGTAGAGAAAACCACTATAGACATTCACATAAGCAGCTCTCATCATCATCATTTATGGCATAAGACTTCTTTAATTATACTAAGTTTTTGAGCAGGTCTGCATTATACTTAATTATATAAGGGAGATGTACTTTTAGTAAAAAGTAGCTCTCCAATTTCAAAAGTACATCAACGTAGTATTAATACTTAGATTTAAAGGTGTTCTGGGATCAATGAAATACATTCCCAGCAGCCATCACCCTTTGCCTCTATCTTATTGCATATTTTGTCCTAATGTGCTTTCATATTTACATGTCACCATGTTTCCATTGGCTAGTACCTTAAAGTCAGATGTCTGTCAAGCAAACTGACCAGTGACAGAATTGCTTTGTGAGGTTTACATCTTTATGACATCAAATGCTTCACATGAAAAATGCAGTTCATTGTCAAAAATCAGCTATATTAGGAGAGTGAGAATTGTGTTTTAGCATCAATTACACACTAAATATGCTGTCATTGTGTATTTTTAATGGATGTCTTTCAGTTTTAAAGATAGACAGACCGATAGATAGATAGAAAGATAGATAGATAGATAGATAGATAGATAGATAGATAGATAGATAGATAGATAGATAGATAGACAGACAGACAGACTGATTTCAACTGGAAGCAGTGCTTACATATTGCTTAATTTTTGGTGGTTATTAAATAGTATGGGTAGGCAAGAAAAGTGCATATATCTTTTATTAGCATAAACTTACCCAAATGCGCTCTTGCATATTTAAGGCATTCAAAGTAATAATATTTCACAGCATTAATACAGTTATGTACTAGACTGGACAATGGTAAGCAGAGCCAGTACTTATATCAACAATGGCCTTATCTGTGTGAAGTTTGTATGTTCTCCCTGTGTTTGCGTGGGTTTCCTCCGGGTGCTGTGGTTTCCTCCCACACTCCAAAAAACATACTGTTAGGTTAATTGGCTGCTATCAAAATTGACCCTAGTCTCTCCCTCTCTGTCTGTGTGTGAGTGTGTGTCTATATTAGGGAATTTAGACTGTAAGCTCCAATAGGGTAGGGACTGATGTGAATGGGTTCTCTGTACAGCGCTGCGCTATTAGTGACACTATATAAATAAATGATAATGAGGATGATGATGATATGTGTTTACTATGCCTATACACATAGCCAGCTTCCACACTTGATTGGCAGATTAATGCATCATTATTGCTAAGTTTGATAACAGTTGTCTAATACAGTGACACTGGTAGAGAAAACCACTATAGACATTCACATAAGCAGCTCTCATCATCATCATTTATGGCATAAGACTTCTTTAATTATACTAAGTTTTTGAGCAGGTCTGCATTATACTTAATTATATAAGGGAGATATACTTTTAGTAAAAAGTAGCTCTCCAATTTCAAAAGTACATCAACGTAGTATTAATACTTAGATTTAAAGGTGTTCTGGGATCAATGAAATACATTCCCAGCAGCCATCACCCTTTGCCTCTATCTTATTGCATATTTTGTCCTAATGTGCTTTCATATTTACATGTCACCATGTTTCCATTGGCTAGTACCTTAAAGTCAGATGTCTGTCAAGCAAACTGACCAGTGACAGAATTGCTTTGTGAGGTTTACATCTTTATGACATCAAATGCTTCACATGAAAAATGCAGTTCATTGTCAAAAATCAGCTATATTAGGAGAGTGAGAATTGTGTTTTAGCATCAATTACACACTAAATATGCTGTCATTGTGTATTTTTAATGGATGTCTTTCAGTTTTAAAGATAGACAGACCGATAGATAGATAGAAAGATAGATAGATAGATAGATAGATAGATAGATAGATAGATAGATAGATAGATAGATAGACAGACAGACAGACTGATTTCAACTGGAAGCAGTGCTTACATATTGCTTAATTTTTGGTGGTTATTAAATAGTATGGGTAGGCAAGAAAAGTGCATATATCTTTTATTAGCATAAACTTACCCAAATGCGCTCTTGCATATTTAAGGCATTCAAAGTAATAATATTTCACAGCATTAATACAGTTATGTACTAGACTGGACAATGGTAAGCAGAGCCAGTACTTATATCAACAATGGCCTTATCTGTGTGAAGTTTGTATGTTCTCCCTGTGTTTGCGTGGGTTTCCTCCGGGTGCTGTGGTTTCCTCCCACACTCCAAAAAACATACTGTTAGGTTAATTGGCTGCTATCAAAATTGACCCTAGTCTCTCCCTCTCTGTCTGTGTGTGAGTGTGTGTCTATATTAGGGAATTTAGACTGTAAGCTCCAATAGGGTAGGGACTGATGTGAATGGGTTCTCTGTACAGCGCTGCGCTATTAGTGACACTATATAAATAAATGATAATGAGGATGATGATGATATGTGTTTACTATGCCTATACACATAGCCAGCTTCCACACTTGATTGGCAGATTAATGCATCATTATTGCTAAGTTTGATAACAGTTGTCTAATACAGTGACACTGGTAGAGAAAACCACTATAGACATTCACATAAGCAGCTCTCATCATCATCATTTATGGCATAAGACTTCTTTAATTATACTAAGTTTTTGAGCAGGTCTGCATTATACTTAATTATATAAGGGAGATGTACTTTTAGTAAAAAGTAGCTCTCCAATTTCAAAAGTACATCAACGTAGTATTAATACTTAGATTTAAAGGTGTTCTGGGATCAATGAAATACATTCCCAGCAGCCATCACCCTTTGCCTCTATCTTATTGCATATTTTGTCCTAATGTGCTTTCATATTTACATGTCACCATGTTTCCATTGGCTAGTACCTTAAAGTCAGATGTCTGTCAAGCAAACTGACCAGTGACAGAATTGCTTTGTGAGGTTTACATCTTTATGACATCAAATGCTTCACATGAAAAATGCAGTTCATTGTCAAAAATCAGCTATATTAGGAGAGTGAGAATTGTGTTTTAGCATCAATTACACACTAAATATGCTGTCATTGTGTATTTTTAATGGATGTCTTTCAGTTTTAAAGATAGACAGACCGATAGATAGATAGAAAGATAGATAGATAGATAGATAGATAGATAGATAGATAGATAGATAGATAGATAGATAGATAGACAGACAGACTGATTTCAACTGGAAGCAGTGCTTACATATTGCTTACTTTTTGGTGGTTATTAAATAGTATGGGTAGGCAAGAAAAGTGCATATATCTTTTATTAGCATAAACTTACCCAAATGCGCTCTTGCATATTTAAGGCATTCAAAGTAATAATATTTCACAGCATTAATACAGTTATGTACTAGACTGGACAATGGTAAGCAGAGCCAGTACTTATATCAACAATGGCCTTATCTGTGTGAAGTTTGTATGTTCTCCCTGTGTTTGCGTGGGTTTCCTCCGGGTGCTGTGGTTTCCTCCCACACTCCAAAAAACATACTGTTAGGTTAATTGGCTGCTATCAAAATTGACCCTAGTCTCTCCCTCTCTGTCTGTGTGTGAGTGTGTGTCTATATTAGGGAATTTAGACTGTAAGCTCCAATAGGGTAGGGACTGATGTGAATGGGTTCTCTGTACAGCGCTGCGCTATTAGTGACACTATATAAATAAATGATAATGAGGATGATGATGATATGTGTTTACTATGCCTATACACATAGCCAGCTTCCACACTTGATTGGCAGATTAATGCATCATTATTGCTAAGTTTGATAACAGTTGTCTAATACAGTGACACTGGTAGAGAAAACCACTATAGACATTCACATAAGCAGCTCTCATCATCATCATTTATGGCATAAGACTTCTTTAATTATACTAAGTTTTTGAGCAGGTCTGCATTATACTTAATTATATAAGGGAGATGTACTTTTAGTAAAAAGTAGCTCTCCAATTTCAAAAGTACATCAACGTAGTATTAATACTTAGATTTAAAGGTGTTCTGGGATCAATGAAATACATTCCCAGCAGCCATCACCCTTTGCCTCTATCTTATTGCATATTTTGTCCTAATGTGCTTTCATATTTACATGTCACCATGTTTCCATTGGCTAGTACCTTAAAGTCAGATGTCTGTCAAGCAAACTGACCAGTGACAGAATTGCTTTGTGAGGTTTACATCTTTATGACATCAAATGCTTCACATGAAAAATGCAGTTCATTGTCAAAAATCAGCTATATTAGGAGAGTGAGAATTGTGTTTTAGCATCAATTACACACTAAATATGCTGTCATTGTGTATTTTTAATGGATGTCTTTCAGTTTTAAAGATAGACAGACCGATAGATAGATAGAAAGATAGATAGATAGATAGATAGATAGATAGACAGACAGACAGACAGACTGATTTCAACTGGAAGCAGTGCTTACATATTGCTTAATTTTTGGTGGTTATTAAATAGTATGGGTAGGCAAGAAAAGTGCATATATCTTTTATTAGCATAAACTTACCCAAATGCGCTCTTGCATATTTAAGGCATTCAAAGTAATAATATTTCACAGCATTAATACAGTTATGTACTAGACTGGACAATGGTAAGCAGAGCCAGTACTTATATCAACAATGGCCTTATCTGTGTGAAGTTTGTATGTTCTCCCTGTGTTTGCGTGGGTTTCCTCCGGGTGCTGTGGTTTCCTCCCACACTCCAAAAAACATACTGTTAGGTTAATTGGCTGCTATCAAAATTGACCCTAGTCTCTCCCTCTCTGTCTGTGTGTGAGTGTGTGTCTATATTAGGGAATTTAGACTGTAAGCTCCAATAGGGTAGGGACTGATGTGAATGGGTTCTCTGTACAGCGCTGCGCTATTAGTGACACTATATAAATAAATGATAATGAGGATGATGATGATATGTGTTTACTATGCCTATACACATAGCCAGCTTCCACACTTGATTGGCAGATTAATGCATCATTATTGCTAAGTTTGATAACAGTTGTCTAATACAGTGACACTGGTAGAGAAAACCACTATAGACATTCACATAAGCAGCTCTCATCATCATCATTTATGGCATAAGACTTCTTTAATTATACTAAGTTTTTGAGCAGGTCTGCATTATACTTAATTATATAAGGGAGATGTACTTTTAGTAAAAAGTAGCTCTCCAATTTCAAAAGTACATCAACGTAGTATTAATACTTAGATTTAAAGGTGTTCTGGGATCAATGAAATACATTCCCAGCAGCCATCACCCTTTGCCTCTATCTTATTGCATATTTTGTCCTAATGTGCTTTCATATTTACATGTCACCATGTTTCCATTGGCTAGTACCTTAAAGTCAGATGTCTGTCAAGCAAACTGACCAGTGACAGAATTGCTTTGTGAGGTTTACATCTTTATGACATCAAATGCTTCACATGAAAAATGCAGTTCATTGTCAAAAATCAGCTATATTAGGAGAGTGAGAATTGTGTTTTAGCATCAATTACACACTAAATATGCTGTCATTGTGTATTTTTAATGGATGTCTTTCAGTTTTAAAGATAGACAGACCGATAGATAGATAGAAAGATAGATAGATAGATAGATAGATAGATAGATAGATAGATAGATAGATAGATAGATAGATAGACAGACAGACAGACTGATTTCAACTGGAAGCAGTGCTTACATATTGCTTAATTTTTGGTGGTTATTAAATAGTATGGGTAGGCAAGAAAAGTGCATATATCTTTTATTAGCATAAACTTACCCAAATGCGCTCTTGCATATTTAAGGCATTCAAAGTAATAATATTTCACAGCATTAATACAGTTATGTACTAGACTGGACAATGGTAAGCAGAGCCAGTACTTATATCAACAATGGCCTTATCTGTGTGAAGTTTGTATGTTCTCCCTGTGTTTGCGTGGGTTTCCTCCGGGTGCTGTGGTTTCCTCCCACACACCAAAAAACATACTGTTAGGTTAATTGGCTGCTATCAAAATTGACCCTAGTCTCTCCCTCTCTGTCTGTGTGTGAGTGTGTGTCTATATTAGGGAATTTAGACTGTAAGCTCCAATAGGGTAGGGACTGATGTGAATGGGTTCTCTGTACAGCGCTGCGCTATTAGTGACACTATATAAATAAATGATAATGAGGATGATGATGATATGTGTTTACTATGCCTATACACATAGCCAGCTTCCACACTTGATTGGCAGATTAATGCATCATTATTGCTAAGTTTGATAACAGTTGTCTAATACAGTGACACTGGTAGAGAAAACCACTATAGACATTCACATAAGCAGCTCTCATCATCATCATTTATGGCATAAGACTTCTTTAATTATACTAAGTTTTTGAGCAGGTCTGCATTATACTTAATTATATAAGGGAGATGTACTTTTAGTAAAAAGTAGCTCTCCAATTTCAAAAGTACATCAACGTAGTATTAATACTTAGATTTAAAGGTGTTCTGGGATCAATGAAATACATTCCCAGCAGCCATCACCCTTTGCCTCTATCTTATTGCATATTTTGTCCTAATGTGCTTTCATATTTACATGTCACCATGTTTCCATTGGCTAGTACCTTAAAGTCAGATGTCTGTCAAGCAAACTGACCAGTGACAGAATTGCTTTGTGAGGTTTACATCTTTATGACATCAAATGCTTCACATGAAAAATGCAGTTCATTGTCAAAAATCAGCTATATTAGGAGAGTGAGAATTGTGTTTTAGCATCAATTACACACTAAATATGCTGTCATTGTGTATTTTTAATGGATGTCTTTCAGTTTTAAAGATAGACAGACCGATAGATAGATAGAAAGATAGATAGATAGATAGATAGATAGATAGACAGACAGACAGACTGATTTCAACTGGAAGCAGTGCTTACATATTGCTTAATTTTTGGTGGTTATTAAATAGTATGGGTAGGCAAGAAAAGTGCATATATCTTTTATTAGCATAAACTTACCCAAATGCGCTCTTGCATATTTAAGGCATTCAAAGTAATAATATTTCACAGCATTAATACAGTTATGTACTAGACTGGACAATGGTAAGCAGAGCCAGTACTTATATCAACAATGGCCTTATCTGTGTGAAGTTTGTATGTTCTCCCTGTGTTTGCGTGGGTTTCCTCCGGGTGCTGTGGTTTCCTCCCACACACCAAAAAACATACTGTTAGGTTAATTGGCTGCTATCAAAATTGACCCTAGTCTCTCCCTCTCTGTCTGTGTGTGAGTGTGTGTCTATATTAGGGAATTTAGACTGTAAGCTCCAATAGGGTAGGGACTGATGTGAATGGGTTCTCTGTACAGCGCTGCGCTATTAGTGACACTATATAAATAAATGATAATGAGGATGATGATGATATGTGTTTACTATGCCTATACACATAGCCAGCTTCCACACTTGATTGGCAGATTAATGCATCATTATTGCTAAGTTTGATAACAGTTGTCTAATACAGTGACACTGGTAGAGAAAACCACTATAGACATTCACATAAGCAGCTCTCATCATCATCATTTATGGCATAAGACTTCTTTAATTATACTAAGTTTTTGAGCAGGTCTGCATTATACTTAATTATATAAGGGAGATGTACTTTTAGTAAAAAGTAGCTCTCCAATTTCAAAAGTACATCAACGTAGTATTAATACTTAGATTTAAAGGTGTTCTGGGATCAATGAAATACATTCCCAGCAGCCATCACCCTTTGCCTCTATCTTATTGCATATTTTGTCCTAATGTGCTTTCATATTTACATGTCACCATGTTTCCATTGGCTAGTACCTTTAAGTCAGATGTCTGTCAAGCAAACTGACCAGTGACAGAATTGCTTTGTGAGGTTTACATCTTTATGACATCAAATGCTTCACATGAAAAATGCAGTTCATTGTCAAAAATCAGCTATATTAGGAGAGTGAGAATTGTGTTTTAGCATCAATTACACACTAAATATGCTGTCATTGTGTATTTTTAATGGATGTCTTTCAGTTTTAAAGATAGACAGACCGATAGATAGATAGAAAGATAGATAGATAGATAGATAGATAGATAGATAGATAGATAGATAGATAGATAGATAGACAGACAGACAGACTGATTTCAACTGGAAGCAGTGCTTACATATTGCTTAATTTTTGGTGGTTATTAAATAGTATGGGTAGGCAAGAAAAGTGCATATATCTTTTATTAGCATAAACTTACCCAAATGCGCTCTTGCATATTTAAGGCATTCAAAGTAATAATATTTCACAGCATTAATACAGTTATGTACTAGACTGGACAATGGTAAGCAGAGCCAGTACTTATATCAACAATGGCCTTATCTGTGTGAAGTTTGTATGTTCTCCCTGTGTTTGCGTGGGTTTCCTCCGGGTGCTGTGGTTTCCTCCCACACACCAAAAAACATACTGTTAGGTTAATTGGCTGCTATCAAAATTGACCCTAGTCTCTCCCTCTCTGTCTGTGTGTGAGTGTGTGTCTATATTAGGGAATTTAGACTGTAAGCTCCAATAGGGTAGGGACTGATGTGAATGGGTTCTCTGTACAGCGCTGCGCTATTAGTGACACTATATAAATAAATGATAATGAGGATGATGATGATATGTGTTTACTATGCCTATACACATAGCCAGCTTCCACACTTGATTGGCAGATTAATGCATCATTATTGCTAAGTTTGATAACAGTTGTCTAATACAGTGACACTGGTAGAGAAAACCACTATAGACATTCACATAAGCAGCTCTCATCATCATCATTTATGGCATAAGACTTCTTTAATTATACTAAGTTTTTGAGCAGGTCTGCATTATACTTAATTATATAAGGGAGATGTACTTTTAGTAAAAAGTAGCTCTCCAATTTCAAAAGTACATCAACGTAGTATTAATACTTAGATTTAAAGGTGTTCTGGGATCAATGAAATACATTCCCAGCAGCCATCACCCTTTGCCTCTATCTTATTGCATATTTTGTCCTAATGTGCTTTCATATTTACATGTCACCATGTTTCCATTGGCTAGTACCTTAAAGTCAGATGTCTGTCAAGCAAACTGACCAGTGACAGAATTGCTTTGTGAGGTTTACATCTTTATGACATCAAATGCTTCACATGAAAAATGCAGTTCATTGTCAAAAATCAGCTATATTAGGAGAGTGAGAATTGTGTTTTAGCATCAATTACACACTAAATATGCTGTCATTGTGTATTTTTAATGGATGTCTTTCAGTTTTAAAGATAGACAGACCGATAGATAGATAGAAAGATAGATAGATAGATAGATAGATAGATAGATAGACAGACAGACAGACTGATTTCAACTGGAAGCAGTGCTTACATATTGCTTAATTTTTGGTGGTTATTAAATAGTATGGGTAGGCAAGAAAAGTGCATATATCTTTTATTAGCATAAACTTACCCAAATGCGCTCTTGCATATTTAAGGCATTCAAAGTAATAATATTTCACAGCATTAATACAGTTATGTACTAGACTGGACAATGGTAAGCAGAGCCAGTACTTATATCAACAATGGCCTTATCTGTGTGAAGTTTGTATGTTCTCCCTGTGTTTGCGTGGGTTTCCTCCGGGTGCTGTGGTTTCCTCCCACACTCCAAAAAACATACTGTTAGGTTAATTGGCTGCTATCAAAATTGACCCTAGTCTCTCCCTCTCTGTCTGTGTGTGAGTGTGTGTCTATATTAGGGAATTTAGACTGTAAGCTCCAATAGGGTAGGGACTGATGTGAATGGGTTCTCTGTACAGCGCTGCGCTATTAGTGACACTATATAAATAAATGATAATGAGGATGATGATGATATGTGTTTACTATGCCTATACACATAGCCAGCTTCCACACTTGATTGGCAGATTAATGCATCATTATTGCTAAGTTTGATAACAGTTGTCTAATACAGTGACACTGGTAGAGAAAACCACTATAGACATTCACATAAGCAGCTCTCATCATCATCATTTATGGCATAAGACTTCTTTAATTATACTAAGTTTTTGAGCAGGTCTGCATTATACTTAATTATATAAGGGAGATGTACTTTTAGTAAAAAGTAGCTCTCCAATTTCAAAAGTACATCAACGTAGTATTAATACTTAGATTTAAAGGTGTTCTGGGATCAATGAAATACATTCCCAGCAGCCATCACCCTTTGCCTCTATCTTATTGCATATTTTGTCCTAATGTGCTTTCATATTTACATGTCACCATGTTTCCATTGGCTAGTACCTTTAAGTCAGATGTCTGTCAAGCAAACTGACCAGTGACAGAATTGCTTTGTGAGGTTTACATCTTTATGACATCAAATGCTTCACATGAAAAATGCAGTTCATTGTCAAAAATCAGCTATATTAGGAGAGTGAGAATTGTGTTTTAGCATCAATTACACACTAAATATGCTGTCATTGTGTATTTTTAATGGATGTCTTTCAGTTTTAAAGATAGACAGACCGATAGATAGATAGAAAGATAGATAGATAGATAGATAGATAGATAGATAGATAGATAGATAGATAGATAGATAGACAGACAGACAGACTGATTTCAACTGGAAGCAGTGCTTACATATTGCTTAATTTTTGGTGGTTATTAAATAGTATGGGTAGGCAAGAAAAGTGCATATATCTTTTATTAGCATAAACTTACCCAAATGCGCTCTTGCATATTTAAGGCATTCAAAGTAATAATATTTCACAGCATTAATACAGTTATGTACTAGACTGGACAATGGTAAGCAGAGCCAGTACTTATATCAACAATGGCCTTATCTGTGTGAAGTTTGTATGTTCTCCCTGTGTTTGCGTGGGTTTCCTCCGGGTGCTGTGGTTTCCTCCCACACACCAAAAAACATACTGTTAGGTTAATTGGCTGCTATCAAAATTGACCCTAGTCTCTCCCTCTCTGTCTGTGTGTGAGTGTGTGTCTATATTAGGGAATTTAGACTGTAAGCTCCAATAGGGTAGGGACTGATGTGAATGGGTTCTCTGTACAGCGCTGCGCTATTAGTGACACTATATAAATAAATGATAATGAGGATGATGATGATATGTGTTTACTATGCCTATACACATAGCCAGCTTCCACACTTGATTGGCAGATTAATGCATCATTATTGCTAAGTTTGATAACAGTTGTCTAATACAGTGACACTGGTAGAGAAAACCACTATAGACATTCACATAAGCAGCTCTCATCATCATCATTTATGGCATAAGACTTCTTTAATTATACTAAGTTTTTGAGCAGGTCTGCATTATACTTAATTATATAAGGGAGATGTACTTTTAGTAAAAAGTAGCTCTCCAATTTCAAAAGTACATCAACGTAGTATTAATACTTAGATTTAAAGGTGTTCTGGGATCAATGAAATACATTCCCAGCAGCCATCACCCTTTGCCTCTATCTTATTGCATATTTTGTCCTAATGTGCTTTCATATTTACATGTCACCATGTTTCCATTGGCTAGTACCTTAAAGTCAGATGTCTGTCAAGCAAACTGACCAGTGACAGAATTGCTTTGTGAGGTTTACATCTTTATGACATCAAATGCTTCACATGAAAAATGCAGTTCATTGTCAAAAATCAGCTATATTAGGAGAGTGAGAATTGTGTTTTAGCATCAATTACACACTAAATATGCTGTCATTGTGTATTTTTAATGGATGTCTTTCAGTTTTAAAGATAGACAGACCGATAGATAGATAGAAAGATAGATAGATAGATAGATAGATAGATAGATAGACAGACAGACAGACTGATTTCAACTGGAAGCAGTGCTTACATATTGCTTAATTTTTGGTGGTTATTAAATAGTATGGGTAGGCAAGAAAAGTGCATATATCTTTTATTAGCATAAACTTACCCAAATGCGCTCTTGCATATTTAAGGCATTCAAAGTAATAATATTTCACAGCATTAATACAGTTATGTACTAGACTGGACAATGGTAAGCAGAGCCAGTACTTATATCAACAATGGCCTTATCTGTGTGAAGTTTGTATGTTCTCCCTGTGTTTGCGTGGGTTTCCTCCGGGTGCTGTGGTTTCCTCCCACACTCCAAAAAACATACTGTTAGGTTAATTGGCTGCTATCAAAATTGACCCTAGTCTCTCCCTCTCTGTCTGTGTGTGAGTGTGTGTCTATATTAGGGAATTTAGACTGTAAGCTCCAATAGGGTAGGGACTGATGTGAATGGGTTCTCTGTACAGCGCTGCGCTATTAGTGACACTATATAAATAAATGATAATGAGGATGATGATGATATGTGTTTACTATGCCTATACACATAGCCAGCTTCCACACTTGATTGGCAGATTAATGCATCATTATTGCTAAGTTTGATAACAGTTGTCTAATACAGTGACACTGGTAGAGAAAACCACTATAGACATTCACATAAGCAGCTCTCATCATCATCATTTATGGCATAAGACTTCTTTAATTATACTAAGTTTTTGAGCAGGTCTGCATTATACTTAATTATATAAGGGAGATGTACTTTTAGTAAAAAGTAGCTCTCCAATTTCAAAAGTACATCAACGTAGTATTAATACTTAGATTTAAAGGTGTTCTGGGATCAATGAAATACATTCCCAGCAGCCATCACCCTTTGCCTCTATCTTATTGCATATTTTGTCCTAATGTGCTTTCATATTTACATGTCACCATGTTTCCATTGGCTAGTACCTTAAAGTCAGATGTCTGTCAAGCAAACTGACCAGTGACAGAATTGCTTTGTGAGGTTTACATCTTTATGACATCAAATGCTTCACATGAAAAATGCAGTTCATTGTCAAAAATCAGCTATATTAGGAGAGTGAGAATTGTGTTTTAGCATCAATTACACACTAAATATGCTGTCATTGTGTATTTTTAATGGATGTCTTTCAGTTTTAAAGATAGACAGACCGATAGATAGATAGAAAGATAGATAGATAGATAGATAGATAGATAGATAGATAGATAGATAGATAGACAGACAGACAGACTGATTTCAACTGGAAGCAGTGCTTACATATTGCTTAATTTTTGGTGGTTATTAAATAGTATGGGTAGGCAAGAAAAGTGCATATATCTTTTATTAGCATAAACTTACCCAAATGCGCTCTTGCATATTTAAGGCATTCAAAGTAATAATATTTCACAGCATTAATACAGTTATGTACTAGACTGGACAATGGTAAGCAGAGCCAGTACTTATATCAACAATGGCCTTATCTGTGTGAAGTTTGTATGTTCTCCCTGTGTTTGCGTGGGTTTCCTCCGGGTGCTGTGGTTTCCTCCCACACTCCAAAAAACATACTGTTAGGTTAATTGGCTGCTATCAAAATTGACCCTAGTCTCTCCCTCTCTGTCTGTGTGTGAGTGTGTGTCTATATTAGGGAATTTAGACTGTAAGCTCCAATAGGGTAGGGACTGATGTGAATGGGTTCTCTGTACAGCGCTGCGCTATTAGTGACACTATATAAATAAATGATAATGAGGATGATGATGATATGTGTTTACTATGCCTATACACATAGCCAGCTTCCACACTTGATTGGCAGATTAATGCATCATTATTGCTAAGTTTGATAACAGTTGTCTAATACAGTGACACTGGTAGAGAAAACCACTATAGACATTCACATAAGCAGCTCTCATCATCATCATTTATGGCATAAGACTTCTTTAATTATACTAAGTTTTTGAGCAGGTCTGCATTATACTTAATTATATAAGGGAGATGTACTTTTAGTAAAAAGTAGCTCTCCAATTTCAAAAGTACATCAACGTAGTATTAATACTTAGATTTAAAGGTGTTCTGGGATCAATGAAATACATTCCCAGCAGCCATCACCCTTTGCCTCTATCTTATTGCATATTTTGTCCTAATGTGCTTTCATATTTACATGTCACCATGTTTCCATTGGCTAGTACCTTAAAGTCAGATGTCTGTCAAGCAAACTGACCAGTGACAGAATTGCTTTGTGAGGTTTACATCTTTATGACATCAAATGCTTCACATGAAAAATGCAGTTCATTGTCAAAAATCAGCTATATTAGGAGAGTGAGAATTGTGTTTTAGCATCAATTACACACTAAATATGCTGTCATTGTGTATTTTTAATGGATGTCTTTCAGTTTTAAAGATAGACAGACCGATAGATAGATAGAAAGATAGATAGATAGATAGATAGATAGATAGACAGACAGACAGACAGACTGATTTCAACTGGAAGCAGTGCTTACATATTGCTTAATTTTTGGTGGTTATTAAATAGTATGGGTAGGCAAGAAAAGTGCATATATCTTTTATTAGCATAAACTTACCCAAATGCGCTCTTGCATATTTAAGGCATTCAAAGTAATAATATTTCACAGCATTAATACAGTTATGTACTAGACTGGACAATGGTAAGCAGAGCCAGTACTTATATCAACAATGGCCTTATCTGTGTGAAGTTTGTATGTTCTCCCTGTGTTTGCGTGGGTTTCCTCCGGGTGCTGTGGTTTCCTCCCACACTCCAAAAAACATACTGTTAGGTTAATTGGCTGCTATCAAAATTGACCCTAGTCTCTCCCTCTCTGTCTGTGTGTGAGTGTGTGTCTATATTAGGGAATTTAGACTGTAAGCTCCAATAGGGTAGGGACTGATGTGAATGGGTTCTCTGTACAGCGCTGCGCTATTAGTGACACTATATAAATAAATGATAATGAGGATGATGATGATATGTGTTTACTATGCCTATACACATAGCCAGCTTCCACACTTGATTGGCAGATTAATGCATCATTATTGCTAAGTTTGATAACAGTTGTCTAATACAGTGACACTGGTAGAGAAAACCACTATAGACATTCACATAAGCAGCTCTCATCATCATCATTTATGGCATAAGACTTCTTTAATTATACTAAGTTTTTGAGCAGGTCTGCATTATACTTAATTATATAAGGGAGATGTACTTTTAGTAAAAAGTAGCTCTCCAATTTCAAAAGTACATCAACGTAGTATTAATACTTAGATTTAAAGGTGTTCTGGGATCAATGAAATACATTCCCAGCAGCCATCACCCTTTGCCTCTATCTTATTGCATATTTTGTCCTAATGTGCTTTCATATTTACATGTCACCATGTTTCCATTGGCTAGTACCTTAAAGTCAGATGTCTGTCAAGCAAACTGACCAGTGACAGAATTGCTTTGTGAGGTTTACATCTTTATGACATCAAATGCTTCACATGAAAAATGCAGTTCATTGTCAAAAATCAGCTATATTAGGAGAGTGAGAATTGTGTTTTAGCATCAATTACACACTAAATATGCTGTCATTGTGTATTTTTAATGGATGTCTTTCAGTTTTAAAGATAGACAGACCGATAGATAGATAGAAAGATAGATAGATAGATAGATAGATAGATAGATAGATAGATAGATAGATAGATAGATAGATAGACAGACAGACAGACTGATTTCAACTGGAAGCAGTGCTTACATATTGCTTAATTTTTGGTGGTTATTAAATAGTATGGGTAGGCAAGAAAAGTGCATATATCTTTTATTAGCATAAACTTACCCAAATGCGCTCTTGCATATTTAAGGCATTCAAAGTAATAATATTTCACAGCATTAATACAGTTATGTACTAGACTGGACAATGGTAAGCAGAGCCAGTACTTATATCAACAATGGCCTTATCTGTGTGAAGTTTGTATGTTCTCCCTGTGTTTGCGTGGGTTTCCTCCGGGTGCTGTGGTTTCCTCCCACACACCAAAAAAACATACTGTTAGGTTAATTGGCTGCTATCAAAATTGACCCTAGTCTCTCCCTCTCTGTCTGTGTGTGAGTGTGTGTCTATATTAGGGAATTTAGACTGTAAGCTCCAATAGGGTAGGGACTGATGTGAATGGGTTCTCTGTACAGCGCTGCGCTATTAGTGACACTATATAAATAAATGATAATGAGGATGATGATGATATGTGTTTACTATGCCTATACACATAGCCAGCTTCCACACTTGATTGGCAGATTAATGCATCATTATTGCTAAGTTTGATAACAGTTGTCTAATACAGTGACACTGGTAGAGAAAACCACTATAGACATTCACATAAGCAGCTCTCATCATCATCATTTATGGCATAAGACTTCTTTAATTATACTAAGTTTTTGAGCAGGTCTGCATTATACTTAATTATATAAGGGAGATGTACTTTTAGTAAAAAGTAGCTCTCCAATTTCAAAAGTACATCAACGTAGTATTAATACTTAGATTTAAAGGTGTTCTGGGATCAATGAAATACATTCCCAGCAGCCATCACCCTTTGCCTCTATCTTATTGCATATTTTGTCCTAATGTGCTTTCATATTTACATGTCACCATGTTTCCATTGGCTAGTACCTTAAAGTCAGATGTCTGTCAAGCAAACTGACCAGTGACAGAATTGCTTTGTGAGGTTTACATCTTTATGACATCAAATGCTTCACATGAAAAATGCAGTTCATTGTCAAAAATCAGCTATATTAGGAGAGTGAGAATTGTGTTTTAGCATCAATTACACACTAAATATGCTGTCATTGTGTATTTTTAATGGATGTCTTTCAGTTTTAAAGATAGACAGACCGATAGATAGATAGAAAGATAGATAGATAGATAGATAGATAGATAGACAGACAGACAGACTGATTTCAACTGGAAGCAGTGCTTACATATTGCTTAATTTTTGGTGGTTATTAAATAGTATGGGTAGGCAAGAAAAGTGCATATATCTTTTATTAGCATAAACTTACCCAAATGCGCTCTTGCATATTTAAGGCATTCAAAGTAATAATATTTCACAGCATTAATACAGTTATGTACTAGACTGGACAATGGTAAGCAGAGCCAGTACTTATATCAACAATGGCCTTATCTGTGTGAAGTTTGTATGTTCTCCCTGTGTTTGCGTGGGTTTCCTCCGGGTGCTGTGGTTTCCTCCCACACACCAAAAAACATACTGTTAGGTTAATTGGCTGCTATCAAAATTGACCCTAGTCTCTCCCTCTCTGTCTGTGTGTGAGTGTGTGTCTATATTAGGGAATTTAGACTGTAAGCTCCAATAGGGTAGGGACTGATGTGAATGGGTTCTCTGTACAGCGCTGCGCTATTAGTGACACTATATAAATAAATGATAATGAGGATGATGATGATATGTGTTTACTATGCCTATACACATAGCCAGCTTCCACACTTGATTGGCAGATTAATGCATCATTATTGCTAAGTTTGATAACAGTTGTCTAATACAGTGACACTGGTAGAGAAAACCACTATAGACATTCACATAAGCAGCTCTCATCATCATCATTTATGGCATAAGACTTCTTTAATTATACTAAGTTTTTGAGCAGGTCTGCATTATACTTAATTATATAAGGGAGATGTACTTTTAGTAAAAAGTAGCTCTCCAATTTCAAAAGTACATCAACGTAGTATTAATACTTAGATTTAAAGGTGTTCTGGGATCAATGAAATACATTCCCAGCAGCCATCACCCTTTGCCTCTATCTTATTGCATATTTTGTCCTAATGTGCTTTCATATTTACATGTCACCATGTTTCCATTGGCTAGTACCTTTAAGTCAGATGTCTGTCAAGCAAACTGACCAGTGACAGAATTGCTTTGTGAGGTTTACATCTTTATGACATCAAATGCTTCACATGAAAAATGCAGTTCATTGTCAAAAATCAGCTATATTAGGAGAGTGAGAATTGTGTTTTAGCATCAATTACACACTAAATATGCTGTCATTGTGTATTTTTAATGGATGTCTTTCAGTTTTAAAGATAGACAGACCGATAGATAGATAGAAAGATAGATAGATAGATAGATAGATAGATAGATAGATAGATAGATAGATAGATAGATAGACAGACAGACAGACTGATTTCAACTGGAAGCAGTGCTTACATATTGCTTAATTTTTGGTGGTTATTAAATAGTATGGGTAGGCAAGAAAAGTGCATATATCTTTTATTAGCATAAACTTACCCAAATGCGCTCTTGCATATTTAAGGCATTCAAAGTAATAATATTTCACAGCATTAATACAGTTATGTACTAGACTGGACAATGGTAAGCAGAGCCAGTACTTATATCAACAATGGCCTTATCTGTGTGAAGTTTGTATGTTCTCCCTGTGTTTGCGTGGGTTTCCTCCGGGTGCTGTGGTTTCCTCCCACACACCAAAAAACATACTGTTAGGTTAATTGGCTGCTATCAAAATTGACCCTAGTCTCTCCCTCTCTGTCTGTGTGTGAGTGTGTGTCTATATTAGGGAATTTAGACTGTAAGCTCCAATAGGGTAGGGACTGATGTGAATGGGTTCTCTGTACAGCGCTGCGCTATTAGTGACACTATATAAATAAATGATAATGAGGATGATGATGATATGTGTTTACTATGCCTATACACATAGCCAGCTTCCACACTTGATTGGCAGATTAATGCATCATTATTGCTAAGTTTGATAACAGTTGTCTAATACAGTGACACTGGTAGAGAAAACCACTATAGACATTCACATAAGCAGCTCTCATCATCATCATTTATGGCATAAGACTTCTTTAATTATACTAAGTTTTTGAGCAGGTCTGCATTATACTTAATTATATAAGGGAGATGTACTTTTAGTAAAAAGTAGCTCTCCAATTTCAAAAGTACATCAACGTAGTATTAATACTTAGATTTAAAGGTGTTCTGGGATCAATGAAATACATTCCCAGCAGCCATCACCCTTTGCCTCTATCTTATTGCATATTTTGTCCTAATGTGCTTTCATATTTACATGTCACCATGTTTCCATTGGCTAGTACCTTAAAGTCAGATGTCTGTCAAGCAAACTGACCAGTGACAGAATTGCTTTGTGAGGTTTACATCTTTATGACATCAAATGCTTCACATGAAAAATGCAGTTCATTGTCAAAAATCAGCTATATTAGGAGAGTGAGAATTGTGTTTTAGCATCAATTACACACTAAATATGCTGTCATTGTGTATTTTTAATGGATGTCTTTCAGTTTTAAAGATAGACAGACCGATAGATAGATAGAAAGATAGATAGATAGATAGATAGATAGATAGATAGACAGACAGACAGACTGATTTCAACTGGAAGCAGTGCTTACATATTGCTTAATTTTTGGTGGTTATTAAATAGTATGGGTAGGCAAGAAAAGTGCATATATCTTTTATTAGCATAAACTTACCCAAATGCGCTCTTGCATATTTAAGGCATTCAAAGTAATAATATTTCACAGCATTAATACAGTTATGTACTAGACTGGACAATGGTAAGCAGAGCCAGTACTTATATCAACAATGGCCTTATCTGTGTGAAGTTTGTATGTTCTCCCTGTGTTTGCGTGGGTTTCCTCCGGGTGCTGTGGTTTCCTCCCACACTCCAAAAAACATACTGTTAGGTTAATTGGCTGCTATCAAAATTGACCCTAGTCTCTCCCTCTCTGTCTGTGTGTGAGTGTGTGTCTATATTAGGGAATTTAGACTGTAAGCTCCAATAGGGTAGGGACTGATGTGAAGCATTTGATGTCATAAAGATGTAAACCTCACAAAGCAATTCTGTCACTGGTCAGTTTGCTTGACAGACATCTGACTTTAAGGTACTAGCCAATGGAAACATGGTGACATGTAAATATGAAAGCACATTAGGACAAAATATGCAATAAGATAGAGGCAAAGGGTGATGGCTGCTGGGAATGTATTTCATTGATCCCAGAACACCTTTAAATCTAAGTATTAATACTACGTTGATGTACTTTTGAAATTGGAGAGCTACTTTTTACTAAAAGTACATCTCCCTTATATAATTAAGTATAATGCAGACCTGCTCAAAAACTTAGTATAATTAAAGAAGTCTTATGCCATAAATGATGATGATGAGAGCTGCTTATGTGAATGTCTATAGTGGTTTTCTCTACCAGTGTCACTGTATTAGACAACTGTTATCAAACTTAGCAATAATGATGCATTAATCTGCCAATCAAGTGTGGAAGCTGGCTATGTGTATAGGCATAGTAAACACATATCATCATCATCCTCATTATCATTTATTTATATAGTGTCACTAATAGCGCAGCGCTGTACAGAGAACCCATTCACATCAGTCCCTACCCTATTGGAGCTTACAGTCTAAATTCCCTAATATAGACACACACTCACACACAGACAGAGAGGGAGAGACTAGGGTCAATTTTGATAGCAGCCAATTAACCTAACAGTATGTTTTTTGGAGTGTGGGAGGAAACCACAGCACCCGGAGGAAACCCACGCAAACACAGGGAGAACATACAAACTTCACACAGATAAGGCCATTGTTGATATAAGTACTGGCTCTGCTTACCATTGTCCAGTCTAGTACATAACTGTATTAATGCTGTGAAATATTATTACTTTGAATGCCTTAAATATGCAAGAGCGCATTTGGGTAAGTTTATGCTAATAAAAGATATATGCACTTTTCTTGCCTACCCATACTATTTAATAACCACCAAAAATTAAGCAATATGTAAGCACTGCTTCCAGTTGAAATCAGTCTGTCTGTCTGTCTATCTATCTATCTATCTATCTATCTATCTATCTATCTATCTATCTATCTATCTATCTTTCTATCTATCTATCGGTCTGTCTATCTTTAAAACTGAAAGACATCCATTAAAAATACACAATGACAGCATATTTAGTGTGTAATTGATGCTAAAACACAATTCTCACTCTCCTAATATAGCTGATTTTTGACAATGAACTGCATTTTTCATGTGAAGCATTTGATGTCATAAAGATGTAAACCTCACAAAGCAATTCTGTCACTGGTCAGTTTGCTTGACAGACATCTGACTTTAAGGTACTAGCCAATGGAAACATGGTGACATGTAAATATGAAAGCACATTAGGACAAAATATGCAATAAGATAGAGGCAAAGGGTGATGGCTGCTGGGAATGTATTTCATTGATCCCAGAACACCTTTAAATCTAAGTATTAATACTACGTTGATGTACTTTTGAAATTGGAGAGCTACTTTTTACTAAAAGTATATCTCCCTTATATAATTAAGTATAATGCAGACCTGCTCAAAAACTTAGTATAATTAAAGAAGTCTTATGCCATAAATGATGATGATGAGAGCTGCTTATGTGAATGTCTATAGTGGTTTTCTCTACCAGTGTCACTGTATTAGACAACTGTTATCAAACTTAGCAATAATGATGCATTAATCTGCCAATCAAGTGTGGAAGCTGGCTATGTGTATAGGCATAGTAAACACATATCATCATCATCCTCATTATCATTTATTTATATAGTGTCACTAATAGCGCAGCGCTGTACAGAGAACCCATTCACATCAGTCCCTACCCTATTGGAGCTTACAGTCTAAATTCCCTAATATAGACACACACTCACACACAGACAGAGAGGGAGAGACTAGGGTCAATTTTGATAGCAGCCAATTAACCTAACAGTATGTTTTTTGGAGTGTGGGAGGAAACCACAGCACCCGGAGGAAACCCACGCAAACACAGGGAGAACATACAAACTTCACACAGATAAGGCCATTGTTGATATAAGTACTGGCTCTGCTTACCATTGTCCAGTCTAGTACATAACTGTATTAATGCTGTGAAATATTATTACTTTGAATGCCTTAAATATGCAAGAGCGCATTTGGGTAAGTTTATGCTAATAAAAGATATATGCACTTTTCTTGCCTACCCATACTATTTAATAACCACCAAAAATTAAGCAATATGTAAGCACTGCTTCCAGTTGAAATCAGTCTGTCTGTCTGTCTATCTATCTATCTATCTATCTATCTATCTATCTATCTATCTATCTATCTATCTTTCTATCTATCTATCGGTCTGTCTATCTTTAAAACTGAAAGACATCCATTAAAAATACACAATGACAGCATATTTAGTGTGTAATTGATGCTAAAACACAATTCTCACTCTCCTAATATAGCTGATTTTTGACAATGAACTGCATTTTTCATGTGAAGCATTTGATGTCATAAAGATGTAAACCTCACAAAGCAATTCTGTCACTGGTCAGTTTGCTTGACAGACATCTGACTTTAAGGTACTAGCCAATGGAAACATGGTGACATGTAAATATGAAAGCACATTAGGACAAAATATGCAATAAGATAGAGGCAAAGGGTGATGGCTGCTGGGAATGTATTTCATTGATCCCAGAACACCTTTAAATCTAAGTATTAATACTACGTTGATGTACTTTTGAAATTGGAGAGCTACTTTTTACTAAAAGTACATCTCCCTTATATAATTAAGTATAATGCAGACCTGCTCAAAAACTTAGTATAATTAAAGAAGTCTTATGCCATAAATGATGATGATGAGAGCTGCTTATGTGAATGTCTATAGTGGTTTTCTCTACCAGTGTCACTGTATTAGACAACTGTTATCAAACTTAGCAATAATGATGCATTAATCTGCCAATCAAGTGTGGAAGCTGGCTATGTGTATAGGCATAGTAAACACATATCATCATCATCCTCATTATCATTTATTTATATAGTGTCACTAATAGCGCAGCGCTGTACAGAGAACCCATTCACATCAGTCCCTACCCTATTGGAGCTTACAGTCTAAATTCCCTAATATAGACACACACTCACACACAGACAGAGAAGGAGAGACTAGGGTCAATTTTGATAGCAGCCAATTAACCTAACAGTATGTTTTTTGGAGTGTGGGAGGAAACCACAGCACCCGGAGGAAACCCACGCAAACACAGGGAGAACATACAAACTTCACACAGATAAGGCCATTGTTGATATAAGTACTGGCTCTGCTTACCATTGTCCAGTCTAGTACATAACTGTATTAATGCTGTGAAATATTATTACTTTGAATGCCTTAAATATGCAAGAGCGCATTTGGGTAAGTTTATGCTAATAAAAGATATATGCACTTTTCTTGCCTACCCATACTATTTAATAACCACCAAAAATTAAGCAATATGTAAGCACTGCTTCCAGTTGAAATCAGTCTGTCTGTCTGTCTATCTATCTATCTATCTATCTATCTATCTTTCTATCTATCTATCGGTCTGTCTATCTTTAAAACTGAAAGACATCCATTAAAAATACACAATGACAGCATATTTAGTGTGTAATTGATGCTAAAACACAATTCTCACTCTCCTAATATAGCTGATTTTTGACAATGAACTGCATTTTTCATGTGAAGCATTTGATGTCATAAAGATGTAAACCTCACAAAGCAATTCTGTCACTGGTCAGTTTGCTTGACAGACATCTGACTTTAAGGTACTAGCCAATGGAAACATGGTGACATGTAAATATGAAAGCACATTAGGACAAAATATGCAATAAGATAGAGGCAAAGGGTGATGGCTGC
Source organism: Mixophyes fleayi (assembly GCF_038048845.1). Taxonomy (NCBI): domain Eukaryota; kingdom Metazoa; phylum Chordata; class Amphibia; order Anura; family Limnodynastidae; genus Mixophyes; species Mixophyes fleayi. The sequence goes on along the minus strand of NW_027446877.1, from coordinate 7,881 downwards.
TGGGAATGTATTTCATTGATCCCAGAACACCTTTAAATCTAAGTATTAATACTACGTTGATGTATTTTTGAAATTGGAGAGCTACTTTTTACTAAAAGTACATCTCCCTTATATAATTAAGTATAATGCAGACCTGCTCAAAAACTTAGTATAATTAAAGAAGTCTTATGCCATAAATGATGATGATGAGAGCTGCTTATGTGAATGTCTATAGTGGTTTTCTCTACCAGTGTCACTGTATTAGACAACTGTTATCAAACTTAGCAATAATGATGCATTAATCTGCCAATCAAGTGTGGAAGCTGGCTATGTGTATAGGCATAGTAAACACATATCATCATCATCCTCATTATCATTTATTTATATAGTGTCACTAATAGCGCAGCGCTGTACAGAGAACCCATTCACATCAGTCCCTACCCTATTGGAGCTTACAGTCTAAATTCCCTAATATAGACACACACTCACACACAGACAGAGAGGGAGAGACTAGGGTCAATTTTGATAGCAGCCAATTAACCTAACAGTATGTTTTTTGGTGTGTGGGAGGAAACCACAGCACCCGGAGGAAACCCACGCAAACACAGGGAGAACATACAAACTTCACACAGATAAGGCCATTGTTGATATAAGTACTGGCTCTGCTTACCATTGTCCAGTCTAGTACATAACTGTATTAATGCTGTGAAATATTATTACTTTGAATGCCTTAAATATGCAAGAGCGCATTTGGGTAAGTTTATGCTAATAAAAGATATATGCACTTTTCTTGCCTACCCATACTATTTAATAACCACCAAAAATTAAGCAATATGTAAGCACTGCTTCCAGTTGAAATCAGTCTGTCTGTCTGTCTATCTATTTATCTATCTATCTATCTATCTATCTATCTATCTATCTATCTATCTATCTTTCTATCTATCTATCGGTCTGTCTATCTTTAAAACTGAAAGACATCCATTAAAAATACACAATGACAGCATATTTAGTGTGTAATTGATGCTAAAACACAATTCTCACTCTCCTAATATAGCTGATTTTTGACAATGAACTGCATTTTTCATGTGAAGCATTTGATGTCATAAAGATGTAAACCTCACAAAGCAATTCTGTCACTGGTCAGTTTGCTTGACAGACATCTGACTTTAAGGTACTAGCCAATGGAAACATGGTGACATGTAAATATGAAAGCACATTAGGACAAAATATGCAATAAGATAGAGGCAAAGGGTGATGGCTGCTGGGAATGTATTTCATTGATCCCAGAACACCTTTAAATCTAAGTATTAATACTACGTTGATGTACTTTTGAAATTGGAGAGCTACTTTTTACTAAAAGTACATCTCCCTTATATAATTAAGTATAATGCAGACCTGCTCAAAAACTTAGTATAATTAAAGAAGTCTTATGCCATAAATGATGATGATGAGAGCTGCTTATGTGAATGTCTATAGTGGTTTTCTCTACCAGTGTCACTGTATTAGACAACTGTTATCAAACTTAGCAATAATGATGCATTAATCTGCCAATCAAGTGTGGAAGCTGGCTATGTGTATAGGCATAGTAAACACATATCATCATCATCCTCATTATCATTTATTTATATAGTGTCACTAATAGCGCAGCGCTGTACAGAGAACCCATTCACATCAGTCCCTACCCTATTGGAGCTTACAGTCTAAATTCCCTAATATAGACACACACTCACACACAGACAGAGAGGGAGAGACTAGGGTCAATTTTGATAGCAGCCAATTAACCTAACAGTATGTTTTTTGGAGTGTGGGAGGAAACCACAGCACCCGGAGGAAACCCACGCAAACACAGGGAGAACATACAAACTTCACACAGATAAGGCCATTGTTGATATAAGTACTGGCTCTGCTTACCATTGTCCAGTCTAGTACATAACTGTATTAATGCTGTGAAATATTATTACTTTGAATGCCTTAAATATGCAAGAGCGCATTTGGGTAAGTTTATGCTAATAAAAGATATATGCACTTTTCTTGCCTACCCATACTATTTAATAACCACCAAAAATTAAGCAATATGTAAGCACTGCTTCCAGTTGAAATCAGTCTGTCTGTCTGTCTATCTATCTATCTATCTATCTATCTATCTTTCTATCTATCTATCGGTCTGTCTATCTTTAAAACTGAAAGACATCCATTAAAAATACACAATGACAGCATATTTAGTGTGTAATTGATGCTAAAACACAATTCTCACTCTCCTAATATAGCTGATTTTTGACAATGAACTGCATTTTTCATGTGAAGCATTTGATGTCATAAAGATGTAAACCTCACAAAGCAATTCTGTCACTGGTCAGTTTGCTTGACAGACATCTGACTTTAAGGTACTAGCCAATGGAAACATGGTGACATGTAAATATGAAAGCACATTAGGACAAAATATGCAATAAGATAGAGGCAAAGGGTGATGGCTGCTGGGAATGTATTTCATTGATCCCAGAACACCTTTAAATCTAAGTATTAATACTACGTTGATGTACTTTTGAAATTGGAGAGCTACTTTTTACTAAAAGTACATCTCCCTTATATAATTAAGTATAATGCAGACCTGCTCAAAAACTTAGTATAATTAAAGAAGTCTTATGCCATAAATGATGATGATGAGAGCTGCTTATGTGAATGTCTATAGTGGTTTTCTCTACCAGTGTCACTGTATTAGACAACTGTTATCAAACTTAGCAATAATGATGCATTAATCTGCCAATCAAGTGTGGAAGCTGGCTATGTGTATAGGCATAGTAAACACATATCATCATCATCCTCATTATCATTTATTTATATAGTGTCACTAATAGCGCAGCGCTGTACAGAGAACCCATTCACATCAGTCCCTACCCTATTGGAGCTTACAGTCTAAATTCCCTAATATAGACACACACTCACACACAGACAGAGAGGGAGAGACTAGGGTCAATTTTGATAGCAGCCAATTAACCTAACAGTATGTTTTTTGGTGTGTGGGAGGAAACCACAGCACCCGGAGGAAACCCACGCAAACACAGGGAGAACATACAAACTTCACACAGATAAGGCCATTGTTGATATAAGTACTGGCTCTGCTTACCATTGTCCAGTCTAGTACATAACTGTATTAATGCTGTGAAATATTATTACTTTGAATGCCTTAAATATGCAAGAGCGCATTTGGGTAAGTTTATGCTAATAAAAGATATATGCACTTTTCTTGCCTACCCATACTATTTAATAACCACCAAAAATTAAGCAATATGTAAGCACTGCTTCCAGTTGAAATCAGTCTGTCTGTCTGTCTATCTATCTATCTATCTATCTATCTATCTATCTATCTATCTATCTATCTATCTTTCTATCTATCTATCGGTCTGTCTATCTTTAAAACTGAAAGACATCCATTAAAAATACACAATGACAGCATATTTAGTGTGTAATTGATGCTAAAACACAATTCTCACTCTCCTAATATAGCTGATTTTTGACAATGAACTGCATTTTTCATGTGAAGCATTTGATGTCATAAAGATGTAAACCTCACAAAGCAATTCTGTCACTGGTCAGTTTGCTTGACAGACATCTGACTTTAAGGTACTAGCCAATGGAAACATGGTGACATGTAAATATGAAAGCACATTAGGACAAAATATGCAATAAGATAGAGGCAAAGGGTGATGGCTGCTGGGAATGTATTTCATTGATCCCAGAACACCTTTAAATCTAAGTATTAATACTACGTTGATGTACTTTTGAAATTGGAGAGCTACTTTTTACTAAAAGTACATCTCCCTTATATAATTAAGTATAATGCAGACCTGCTCAAAAACTTAGTATAATTAAAGAAGTCTTATGCCATAAATGATGATGATGAGAGCTGCTTATGTGAATGTCTATAGTGGTTTTCTCTACCAGTGTCACTGTATTAGACAACTGTTATCAAACTTAGCAATAATGATGCATTAATCTGCCAATCAAGTGTGGAAGCTGGCTATGTGTATAGGCATAGTAAACACATATCATCATCATCCTCATTATCATTTATTTATATAGTGTCACTAATAGCGCAGCGCTGTACAGAGAACCCATTCACATCAGTCCCTACCCTATTGGAGCTTACAGTCTAAATTCCCTAATATAGACACACACTCACACACAGACAGAGAGGGAGAGACTAGGGTCAATTTTGATAGCAGCCAATTAACCTAACAGTATGTTTTTTGGAGTGTGGGAGGAAACCACAGCACCCGGAGGAAACCCACGCAAACACAGGGAGAACATACAAACTTCACACAGATAAGGCCATTGTTGATATAAGTACTGGCTCTGCTTACCATTGTCCAGTCTAGTACATAACTGTATTAATGCTGTGAAATATTATTACTTTGAATGCCTTAAATATGCAAGAGCGCATTTGGGTAAGTTTATGCTAATAAAAGATATATGCACTTTTCTTGCCTACCCATACTATTTAATAACCACCAAAAATTAAGCAATATGTAAGCACTGCTTCCAGTTGAAATCAGTCTGTCTGTCTGTCTGTCTATCTATCTATCTATCTATCTATCTATCTTTCTATCTATCTATCGGTCTGTCTATCTTTAAAACTGAAAGACATCCATTAAAAATACACAATGACAGCATATTTAGTGTGTAATTGATGCTAAAACACAATTCTCACTCTCCTAATATAGCTGATTTTTGACAATGAACTGTATTTTTCATGTGAAGCATTTGATGTCATAAAGATGTAAACCTCACAAAGCAATTCTGTCACTGGTCAGTTTGCTTGACAGACATCTGACTTTAAGGTACTAGCCAATGGAAACATGGTGACATGTAAATATGAAAGCACATTAGGACAAAATATGCAATAAGATAGAGGCAAAGGGTGATGGCTGCTGGGAATGTATTTCATTGATCCCAGAACACCTTTAAATCTAAGTATTAATACTACGTTGATGTACTTTTGAAATTGGAGAGCTACTTTTTACTAAAAGTACATCTCCCTTATATAATTAAGTATAATGCAGACCTGCTCAAAAACTTAGTATAATTAAAGAAGTCTTATGCCATAAATGATGATGATGAGAGCTGCTTATGTGAATGTCTATAGTGGTTTTCTCTACCAGTGTCACTGTATTAGACAACTGTTATCAAACTTAGCAATAATGATGCATTAATCTGCCAATCAAGTGTGGAAGCTGGCTATGTGTATAGGCATAGTAAACACATATCATCATCATCCTCATTATCATTTATTTATATAGTGTCACTAATAGCGCAGCGCTGTACAGAGAACCCATTCACATCAGTCCCTACCCTATTGGAGCTTACAGTCTAAATTCCCTAATATAGACACACACTCACACACAGACAGAGAGGGAGAGACTAGGGTCAATTTTGATAGCAGCCAATTAACCTAACAGTATGTTTTTTGGAGTGTGGGAGGAAACCACAGCACCCGGAGGAAACCCACGCAAACACAGGGAGAACATACAAACTTCACACAGATAAGGCCATTGTTGATATAAGTACTGGCTCTGCTTACCATTGTCCAGTCTAGTACATAACTGTATTAATGCTGTGAAATATTATTACTTTGAATGCCTTAAATATGCAAGAGCGCATTTGGGTAAGTTTATGCTAATAAAAGATATATGCACTTTTCTTGCCTACCCATACTATTTAATAACCACCAAAAATTAAGCAATATGTAAGCACTGCTTCCAGTTGAAATCAGTCTGTCTGTCTGTCTATCTATCTATCTATCTATCTATCTATCTATCTATCTATCTATCTATCTATCTATCTATCTATCTTTCTATCTATCTATCGGTCTGTCTATCTTTAAAACTGAAAGACATCCATTAAAAATACACAATGACAGCATATTTAGTGTGTAATTGATGCTAAAACACAATTCTCACTCTCCTAATATAGCTGATTTTTGACAATGAACTGCATTTTTCATGTGAAGCATTTGATGTCATAAAGATGTAAACCTCACAAAGCAATTCTGTCACTGGTCAGTTTGCTTGACAGACATCTGACTTTAAGGTACTAGCCAATGGAAACATGGTGACATGTAAATATGAAAGCACATTAGGACAAAATATGCAATAAGATAGAGGCAAAGGGTGATGGCTGCTGGGAATGTATTTCATTGATCCCAGAACACCTTTAAATCTAAGTATTAATACTACGTTGATGTACTTTTGAAATTGGAGAGCTACTTTTTACTAAAAGTACATCTCCCTTATATAATTAAGTATAATGCAGACCTGCTCAAAAACTTAGTATAATTAAAGAAGTCTTATGCCATAAATGATGATGATGAGAGCTGCTTATGTGAATGTCTATAGTGGTTTTCTCTACCAGTGTCACTGTATTAGACAACTGTTATCAAACTTAGCAATAATGATGCATTAATCTGCCAATCAAGTGTGGAAGCTGGCTATGTGTATAGGCATAGTAAACACATATCATCATCATCCTCATTATCATTTATTTATATAGTGTCACTAATAGCGCAGCGCTGTACAGAGAACCCATTCACATCAGTCCCTACCCTATTGGAGCTTACAGTCTAAATTCCCTAATATAGACACACACTCACACACAGACAGAGAGGGAGAGACTAGGGTCAATTTTGATAGCAGCCAATTAACCTAACAGTATGTTTTTTGGAGTGTGGGAGGAAACCACAGCACCCGGAGGAAACCCACGCAAACACAGGGAGAACATACAAACTTCACACAGATAAGGCCATTGTTGATATAAGTACTGGCTCTGCTTACCATTGTCCAGTCTAGTACATAACTGTATTAATGCTGTGAAATATTATTACTTTGAATGCCTTAAATATGCAAGAGCGCATTTGGGTAAGTTTATGCTAATAAAAGATATATGCACTTTTCTTGCCTACCCATACTATTTAATAACCACCAAAAATTAAGCAATATGTAAGCACTGCTTCCAGTTGAAATCAGTCTGTCTGTCTGTCTATCTATCTATCTATCTATCTATCTATCTATCTATCTATCTATCTATCTATCTATCTATCTTTCTATCTATCTATCGGTCTGTCTATCTTTAAAACTGAAAGACATCCATTAAAAATACACAATGACAGCATATTTAGTGTGTAATTGATGCTAAAACACAATTCTCACTCTCCTAATATAGCTGATTTTTGACAATGAACTGCATTTTTCATGTGAAGCATTTGATGTCATAAAGATGTAAACCTCACAAAGCAATTCTGTCACTGGTCAGTTTGCTTGACAGACATCTGACTTTAAGGTACTAGCCAATGGAAACATGGTGACATGTAAATATGAAAGCACATTAGGACAAAATATGCAATAAGATAGAGGCAAAGGGTGATGGCTGCTGGGAATGTATTTCATTGATCCCAGAACACCTTTAAATCTAAGTATTAATACTACGTTGATGTACTTTTGAAATTGGAGAGCTACTTTTTACTAAAAGTATATCTCCCTTATATAATTAAGTATAATGCAGACCTGCTCAAAAACTTAGTATAATTAAAGAAGTCTTATGCCATAAATGATGATGATGAGAGCTGCTTATGTGAATGTCTATAGTGGTTTTCTCTACCAGTGTCACTGTATTAGACAACTGTTATCAAACTTAGCAATAATGATGCATTAATCTGCCAATCAAGTGTGGAAGCTGGCTATGTGTATAGGCATAGTAAACACATATCATCATCATCCTCATTATCATTTATTTATATAGTGTCACTAATAGCGCAGCGCTGTACAGAGAACCCATTCACATCAGTCCCTACCCTATTGGAGCTTACAGTCTAAATTCCCTAATATAGACACACACTCACACACAGACAGA
>NW_027446876.1:0-42551 GCF_038048845.1 Mixophyes fleayi | reverse complement strand
CAAAATATTGTTTTAGATACTGCTGACAAATATGACTTTTCACAGCCAGAAAAATTAGTATTTCACACTGGGGAATATGGGAGACCCCAAAAGCACTTGTAGTGCAAAATATTGTTTTATATACTGCAGACAAATATGACTTTTGACAGCCAGAAAAATTAGTGTAAAACATTGGGGAATATGGGACACCCCAAATTCACTTGTAGTGCAAAATATTGTTTTAGATACTGGTCACAAATATGACTTTTGACAGCAAGAATAATTGGCGTTTCACACTGGGGAATATGAGAGACCCCAAAAGCAATTCTAGTGCAAAATATTGTTTTAGATACTGCAGATAAAAATGACTTTTGACAGCCATAAAAATTAAAATTACTGTAAAACACTGGAGAATATGGGACACCCCAAAAGGACTTGGAGTGCAAAATATTGTTTTAGATACTGCTGACAAATATGAATTTTGACAGCCAGAAAAATTAGTGTTTCACACTGGGGAATATGGGAGACCCCAAAAGCACTTGGGATGCAAAATATTGTTTTAGATACTGCTGACAAATATGACTTTTAACATCCAGAAAAATTACTGCTGACACTGTGATTGCATAATTTTCTTTTAGATACTGGTGACAAAAATCACTTTTGTCAGCCAGAAAAATTAGTGTTTCACACTGGGGAATATGGGAGACCCCAGAAGCACTTGTAGTGCAAAACATTATTTTAGATACTGGTGACAAATATGACTTTTGACAGCCAGAAAAATTAGTGTTTCACACTGGGGATCATGGGGCACCCCAAATGCACTTGTAGTGCAAAATATTGTTTTAGATACTGCTTACAAATATGACTTTTGACAGCCAGAATAATTACTGTAAAACACTGGGGAATATAGGAGACCCCAAAAGCACTTGTAGTGCCAAATATTGTTTTAGAAACTGCTGACAAATTTGACTTTTGACAGCCAGAAAAATTACTGCAAAACAGTGAAGAGTATGGGAGACCCAAAAAGCATTTGTAGTGCAAGATATTGTTTTAGATACTGCTGACAAATATGACTTTTGACAGCCATATAAATTAGTGTTTCACACTGGGGAATATGGGAGAGCCCAAAAGCACTTGGAGTGCAAAATATTATTTTAGATACTGCTGACAAATATGACTTTTGACAGCAAGAAAAATTAGTGTTACACACTGCGGAATATGGAACACCCGAAAAGCACTTGTAGTGCAAAATATTGTTTTAGATACTGGTCACAAATATGACTTTTTACAGCCAAAAAATTAGTGTTTCACACTGGGAAATATGGGAGACCCCAAAAGCAATTGTAGTGCAAAATACTGTTTTAGATACTGCAGATAAATATGACTTTTGACAGCCAGAAAAATTTAAATTACTGTAAAACACTGGGGAATATGGGACACCCCAAAAGCACTTGCAGTGCCAAATATTGTTTTTAACACTGCTGACAAATATGACTTTTGACAGCCAGACAAATTAATGTTTCACACTGGTGAATATGGGACACCCCAAAAGCAGTTGTAGTGCAAAATATTGTTTTATATACTGCAGAAAAATATGACTTTTGACAGCCAGAAAAATAAGTGTAAAACATTGGGGAATATGGGACACCCCAAAATCACTTGTAGTGCAAAATATTGTGTTAGATACTGCAGATAAATATGACTTTTGACAGCCAGAAAAATTAGTGTTTCACACTGGGGAATATGGGAGACCCTAAAAGCAATTGTAGTGCAAAATATTGTGTTAGATACTGCAGATAAATATGACTTTTGACAGCTAGAAAAATTAAAATTACTGTAAAACACTAAGGAATATGGGACACCCTAAAAGCACATGGAGTGCAAGATATGGTTTTAGATACTGCTGACAAATATGACTTTTGTCAGCCAGAAAAATTTGTGTTTCACACTGGGGAATATGGGACACCCCAAAAGCACTTGTAGTGCAAGATATTATTTTAGATACTGCTGACAAATATGACTTTTGACAGCCAGAAAAATTAGTGTTTCACACTGGGGAATATGAGAGACCCCAAAAGCAATTATTGTGCAAAATATTGTTTTAGATACTGCTGACAAATATGACTTTTGACAGCCAGAAAAATTAGTGTTTCACACTGGGGAATATGGGAGACCCCAAAAGCACTTGCAGTGCCAAATATTGTTTTAGACACTGCTGACAAATATGACTTTTGACAGCCAGACAAATTAGTGTTTCACACTGGGGAATATGGGACACCCCAAAAGCAATTGTAGTGCAAAATATTGTTTTATATACTGCAGACAAATATGACTTTGTGACAGCCTGAAAAATTAGTGTAAAACATTGGGGAATATGGGACACCCCAAAATCACTTGTATTGCAAAATATTGTTTTAGATACTGGTCATAAATATGACTTTTTACAGCCAGAAAAATTAGTGTTTCACACTGGGGAATATGGGAGACCCCAAAAGCAATTGTAGTATAAAATATTGTTTTAGATACTGCAGATAAATATGACTTTTGACAGCCAGAAAAATTAAAATTACTGTAAAACACTGGGGAATATGGGACACCCCAAAAGCACATGGAGTGCAAGATATGGTTTTAGATACTGCTGACAAATATGACTTTTGACAGCCAGAAAAATTTGTGTTTCACACTGGGGAATATGGGAGACCCCAAAAGCACTTGTAGTGCAAAATATTGTTTTAGATACTGCTGAAAAATAGGACTTTTGACAGCCAGAATAATTACTGTAAAACACTGGGGAATATGGGGCACCCCAAAAGCACTTGTAATGTAAAATATTGTTTTAGATACTGCTAACAAATATGACTTTTGACAGCCACAATAATTACTGTTAAACAATGGGGAATATAGGAGACCTCAAAAGCACTTGGGATGCAAAATATTGTTTTAGAAACTGCCAACAAATATGACTTTTGACAGTCAGAAAATTTAGTGTTTTACACTGGGGAATATGGGACACCCCAAAAGCACTTGTAATGCCAATTATTGTTTTAGATACTGCTGACAAAATTGACTTTTGACAGCCTGAAAAATTACTGTAAAACACAGGGGAATATGGGACACCCCAAAAGCACTTGGAGTGCAAAATATTGTTTTAAATACTGCTGACAAATATGACTTTTTACAGACAGAAAAATTACTGCAAAACAGTGAAGAATATGGGAGACCCAAAAAGCATTTGTAGTGCAAGATATTGTTTTAGATACTGCTGACAAATATGACTTTTGACAGCCAGATAAATTTATGTTTCACACTGGGGAATATGGGACACCCCAAAAGCACTTGTATTGCAAAATTTTGTTTTATATACTGCTGACAAATATAAACTTTTCACAGCCAGAAAAATTACTGCTGACACTTTGATTGCATAATTTTGTTTTAGATACTGGTGACAAATATGACTTTTGACAGCCAGAAAAATTTGTGTTTCACACTGGGTAATATGGGAGACCCCAAAATCACTTGCAGTGCCAAATATTTTTTTAGACACTGCTGACAAATATGACTTTTGACAGCCAGACAAATTGGTGTTTCACACTGGGGAATATGGGACACCCCAAAAGCAATTGTAGTGCAAAATATTGTTTTATATACTGCAGACAAATATGACTTTGTGACAGCCAGAAAAATTAATGTAAAACATTGGGGAATATGGGACACCCCAAAATCACTTGTAGTGCAAAATATTGTTTTAGATACTGGTCACAAATATGACTTTTTACAGCCAGAAAAATTTGTGTTTCACACTGGGGAATATGGGAGACCCCAAAAGCAATTGTAGTACAAAATATTGTTTTAGATACTGCAGATAAATATGACTTTTGACAGCCAGAAAAATTAAAATTACTGTAAAACACTGGGGAATATGGGACACCCCAAAAGCACATGGAGTGCAAGATATGGTTTTAGATACTGCTGACAAATATGACTTTTGACAGCCAGAAAAATTTGTGTTTCACACTGGGGAATATGGGAGACCCCAAAAGCACTTGTAGTGCAAAATATTGTTTCAGATACTGCTGAAAAATAGGACATTTGACAGCCAGAATAATTACTGTAAAACACTGGGGAATATAGGAGACCCCGAAAGCATTTGGGATGCAAAATATTGTTTTAGAAACTGCCAACAAATATGACTTTTGACAGTCAGAAAATTTAGTGTTAAACACTGGGGAATATAGGACACACCAAAAGCACTTGTAGTGCAAACTATTGTTTTATATACTGCTGACAAATATGACTTTTCACAGCCAGAAAAATTTATGTTTCACACTGGGTAATATGGGAGAACCAAAAGCACGTGGAGTGCAAAATATTGTTTTAGATACTGCTGATAAATATGACAGCCAGAAAAATTACTGTAAAACACTGGGGAATATGGGACACCCCAAAAGCACTTGTAGTGCAAAATATTGTTTTAGATACTGCTGACAAATATGACTTTTGACAGCCAGAAAAATTTGTTTTTTACACTGGGGAATATGGGAGACTCCAAAAGCACTTGAAGTGCAAAATATTGTTTTAGACACTGCTGACAAATATGACTTTTGACAGCCAGAAAAATTATAGTAAAACACTGGGGAATATAGGACACCCCAAAAGCACTCTTAGTGCAAACTATTGTTTTATATACTGCTGACAAATATGCCTTTTCACAGCCAGAAAAATTTATGTTTTTACACTGGGGAATATGGGAGACCCCAAAAGCACCTGTAGTGCAAAATATTGTTTTAGATATTGGTTACAAATATGACTTTTGACAGGCAGAAAAATTACTGCTGACACTTTGATTGCATAATTTTGTTTTAGATACTGGTGACAAAAATGACTTTTGTCAGCCAGAATAATTACTGTAAAACACTGGGGAATATGGGACATCCCAAAAGCACTTGTAGTGCAAAATATTGTTTTAGATACTGCTTACAAATATGACTTTTGACAGCCAGAATAATTAGTGTAAAACACTGGGGAATATAGGAGACCCCAAAAGCACTTGTAGTGCAAAATATTGTTTTAGATACTGCTTACAAATGTGAATTTTGACAGCCAAAAAAATTAGTGTAAAACATGGGGGAATATGGGACACCCCAAAATCATTATAGTGCAAAATATTGTTTTAGATACTGGTGACAAATATGGCTTTTGACAGCCAGAAAAATTAGTGTTTCACACTGGGGAATATGGGATACCCCAAAAGAAATTGTAGTGCAAAATATTGTTTTAGATACTGCTTACAAATATGACTTTTGACAGCCAGAAAAATTACTACTGACACTTTGATTGCATAATTTTGTTTTAGATACTGGTGACAAATATGACTTTTGACAGCCAGAAAAAATAGTGTTTCACACTGGGGAATATGGGACACCCCAAAAGGACTTTGATTGCATAATTTTGTTTTAGATACTGGTGAGAAATATGACTTTTGACAGCCAGAAAAATTACTGTAAAACACTGGGGAATATGGGACACCCCAAAAGCACTTATAGTGCAAAATATTGTTTTATATACTGGTGACAAATATGACTTTTGACAGCCAGAAAAATTAGTGTTTCACACTGGGGAATATGGGAGACCCTAAAAGCAATTGTTGTGCAAAATATTGTTTTAGATACTGCTGACAAATATGACTTTTGACAGCCAGAAAAATTACTGTAAAACACTGGGGAATATGGGACACCCCAAAAGCACTTGGAGTGCAAAATATTGTTTTAGATACTGCTGACAAATATGACTTTTGACAGCCAGAAAAATTACTGTAAAACACTGGGGAATAAGGGACACCCCAAAAGCACTTGGAGTGTAAAATATTGTTTTATATACTGCTTACAAATATGACTTTTGACAGCCAGAAAAATTAGTGTTTCACACTGAGGAATATGGGAGACACCAGAAGCAATTGTTGTGCAAAATATTGTTTTAGATACTGCTGACAAATATGACTTTTGACAGCCAGAAAAATTAGTGTAAAACATTGGGGAATATGGGATACCCCAAAAGAACTTATAGTGCAAAATATTGTTTTAGATACTGCTGACAAATATGAATTTTGACAGCCAGAAAAATTACTACTGACACTTTGATTGCATAATTTTGTTTTAGGTACTGGTGACAAATATGACTTTTGACAGCCAGAAAAAATAGTGTTTCACACTGGGGAATATGGGACACCCCAAAAGGACTTTGATTGCATAATTTTGTTTTAGATACTGGTGACAAATATGACTTTTGACAGCCAGAAAAATTACTGTAAAACACTGGGGAATAAGGGACACCCAAAAAGCACTTGGAGTGCAAAATATTGTTTTATATACTGCTTACAAATATAAATTTTGACAGCCAGAAAAATTAGTGTAAAATATGGGGGAATATTGGACACCACAAAATAACTTGTAGTGCAAAATATTGTTTTAGATACTGGTGACAAATATGACTTTTGACAGCCAGAAAAATTAGTGTTTCACACTGAGGAATATGGGAGACAACAGAAGCAATTGTTGTGCAAAATATTGTTTTAGATACTGCTGAGAAATATGACTTTTGACAGCCAGAAAAATTAGTGTAAAACATTGGGGAATATGGGACACCCTAAAATCACTTGTAGTGCAAAAGATTGTTTTAGATACTGCTGACAAATATGACTTTTGACAGCCAGAAAAATTACTACTGACACTTTGATTACATAATTTTGTTTTAGATACTGGTGAGAAATATGACTTTTGACAGCCAGAAAAAATAATGTTTCACACTGGGGAATATGGTACACCCCAAAAGGACTTTGATTGCATAATTTTGTTTTAGATACTAATGACAAATATGACTTTTGACAACCAGAAAAATTACTATAAAACACTGGGGAAAATGGGACACCCCAAAAGCTCTTGTAGTGCAAAATATTGTTTTATATACTGCTGACAAATATGAATTTTGACAGACAGAAAAATTAGTGTAAAACATGGGGGAATATGGGACACCACAAAATCACTTGTAGTGCAAAATATTGTTTTAGATACTGGTGATAAATATGGCTTTTGACAGCCAGAAAAATTAGTGTTTCACACTGTGGAATATGGGATACCCCAAAAGAACTTGTAGTGCAAAATAATTTTTTAATTACTGCTGACAAATATGACTTTTGACAGCCAGAAAAATTACTACTGACACTTTGATTGCATAATTTTGTTTTAGATACTGGTGACAAATATGACTTTTGACAGCCAGAAAAAATAGTGTTTCACACTGGGGAATACGGGACACCCCAAAAGCACTTGTAGTGCAAAATATTGTTTTATATACTGCTGACAAATATGAATTTTGACAGCCAGATACATTAGTGTAAAATATTGGGGAATATGAAACTCCACAAAATCACGTGTAGTACAAAACATTGTTTTAGATACTGATGACAAATATGACTTTTGACAGCCAGAAAAATTAGTGTTTCACATTGGGGAATATGGGAAACCCCAAAAGCAATTGTTGTGCAAAATATTGTTTTAGATACTGCTGACAAATATAACTTTTGCCAGCCAGAAAAATTACTGCAAAACACTGGGGAATATGGGATACCCCAAATGAACTTGTAGTGCAAAATATTGTGTTAGATACTGCTGACAAATATGACTTTTGACAGCCAGAAAAATTACTGTAAAACACTGGGGAATATGGGACACCCCAAAAGCACTTGGAGTGCAAAATATTGTTTTAGATACTGCTGACAAATATGACGTTTGACAGCCAGAAAAATTACTGTAAAACACTGGGGAATAAGGGACACCCCAAAAGCACTTGGAGTGCAAAATATTGTTTTATATACTGCTGACAAATATGAATTTTGACAGCCAGAAAAATTAGTGTAAAACATTGGGGAATATGGGACACCCCAAAATCACTTGTAGTGCAAAATATTGTTTTAGATAATGGTGACAAATATGGCTTTTGACAGCCAGAAAAATTAGAGTTTCACACTGGGGAATATGGGATACCCCAAAAGAACTTATAGTGCAAAATATTGTTTTAGATACTGCTGACAAATATGAATTTTGACAGCCAGAAAAATTACTACTGACACTTTGATTGCATAAGTTTGTTTTAGGTACTGGTGACAAATATGACTTTTGACAGCCAGAAAAAATAGTGTTTCACACTGTGGAATATGGGATACCCCAAAAGAACTTGTAGTGCAAAATAATTTTTTAATTACTGCTGACAAATATGACTTTTGACAGCCAGAAAAATTACTACTGACACTTTGATTGCATAATTTTGTTTTAGATACTGGTGACAAATATGACTTTTGACAGCCAGAAAAAATAGTGTTTCACACTGGGGAATACGGGACACCCCAAAAGCACTTGTAGTGCAAAATATTGTTTTATATACTGCTGACAAATATGAATTTTGACAGCCAGATACATTAGTGTAAAATATTGGGGAATATGAAACTCCACAAAATCACGTGTAGTACAAAACATTGTTTTAGATACTGATGACAAATATGACTTTTGACAGCCAGAAAAATTAGTGTTTCACATTGGGGAATATGGGAAACCCCAAAAGCAATTGTTGTGCAAAATATTGTTTTAGATACTGCTGACAAATATAACTTTTGCCAGCCAGAAAAATTACTGCAAAACACTGGGGAATATGGGATACCCCAAATGAACTTGTAGTGCAAAATATTGTGTTAGATACTGCTGACAAATATGACTTTTGACAGCCAGAAAAATTACTGTAAAACACTGGGGAATATGGGACACCCCAAAAGCACTTGGAGTGCAAAATATTGTTTTAGATACTGCTGACAAATATGACGTTTGACAGCCAGAAAAATTACTGTAAAACACTGGGGAATAAGGGACACCCCAAAAGCACTTGGAGTGCAAAATATTGTTTTATATACTGCTGACAAATATGAATTTTGACAGCCAGAAAAATTAGTGTAAAATATTGGGGAATATGGGACACCCCAAAATCACTTGTAGTGCAAAATATTGTTTTAGATAATGGTGACAAATATGGCTTTTGACAGCCAGAAAAATTAGAGTTTCACACTGGGGAATATGGGATACCCCAAAAGAACTTATAGTGCAAAATATTGTTTTAGATACTGCTGACAAATATGAATTTTGACAGCCAGAAAAATTACTACTGACACTTTGATTGCATAAGTTTGTTTTAGGTACTGGTGACAAATATGACTTTTGACAGCCAGAAAAAATAGTGTTTCACACTGGGGAATATGGGACACCCCAAAAGGACTTTGATTGCATAATTTTGTTTTAGATACTGGTGAGAAATATGACTTTTGACAGCCAAAAAAATTACTGTAAAACACTGGGGAATAAGGGACACCCAAAAAGCACTTGGAGTGAAAAATATTGTTTTATATACTGCTTACAAATATAAATTTTGACAGCCAGAAAAATTAGTGTAAAATATCGGGGAATATGGGACACCACAAAATAACTTGTAGTGCAAAATATTGTTTTAGATACTGGTGACAAATATGACTTTTGACAGCCAGAAAAATTAGTGTAAAACATTGGGGAATATGGGACACCCTAAAATCACTTGTAGTGCAAAAGATTGTTTTAGATACTGCTGACAAATATGACTTTTGACAGCCAGAAAAATTACTACTGACACTTTGATTACATAATTTTGTTTTAGATACTGGTGAGAAATATGACTTTTGACAGCCAGAAAAAATAGTGTTTCACACTGGGGAATATGGTACACCCCAAAAGGACTTTGATTGCATAATTTTGTTTTAGATACTAATGACAAATATGACTTTTGACAACCAGAAAAATAACTGTAAAACACTGGGGAAAATGGGACACCCCAAAAGCACTTGTAGTGCAAAATATTGTTTTATATACTGCTGAAAAATATGAATTTTGACAGACAGAAAAATTAGTGTAAAACATGGGGAAATATGGGACACCACAAAATCACTTATAGTGCAAAATATTGTTTTAGATACTGGTGACAAATATGGCTTTTGACAGCCAGAAAAATTAGTGTTTCACACAGTGGAATATGGGATACCCCAAAAGAACTTGTAGTGCAAAATAATGTTTTAGATACTGCTGACAAATATGACTTTTGACAGCCAGAAAAATTACTACGGACACTTTGATTGCATAATTTTGTTTTAGATACTGGTGACTAATATGACTTTTGACAGCCAGAAAAAATAGTGTTTCACACTGGGGAATATGGGACACCCCAAAAGCACTTGTAGTGCAAAATATTGTTTTATATACTGCTGACAAATATGAATTTTGACAGCCAGATACATTAGTGTAAAATTTTGGGGAATATGAAACACCACAAAATCACGTGTAGTACAAAATATTGTTTTAGATACTGATGACAAATATGACTTTTGACAGCCAGAAAAATTAGTGTTTCACATTGGGGAATATGGGAAACACCAAAAGCAATTGTTGTGCAAAATATTGTTTTAGATACTGCTGACAAATATAACTTTTGCCAGCCAGAAAAATTACTGCAAAACAATGGGGAATATGGGATACCCCAAATGAACTTGTAGTGCAAAATATTGTGTTAGATACTGCTGACAAATATGACTTTTGACAGCCAGAAAAATTACTGTAAAACACTGGGGAATATGGGACACCCCAAAAGCACTTGGAGTGCAAAATATTGTTTTAGATACTGCTGACAAATATGACGTTTGACAGCCAGAAAAATTACTGTAAAACATTGGGGAATAAGGGACACCCCAAAAGCACTTGGAGTGCAAAATATTGTTTTATATACTGCTGACAAATATGAATTTTGACAGCCAGAAAAATTAGTGTAAAACATTGGGGAATATGGGACACCCCAAAATCACTTGTAGTGCAAAATATTGTTTTAGATACTGGTTACAAATATGGCTTTTGACAGCCAGAAAAATTAGTGTTTCACAC
The DNA here is from genome assembly GCF_038048845.1 of Mixophyes fleayi. Taxonomy (NCBI): domain Eukaryota; kingdom Metazoa; phylum Chordata; class Amphibia; order Anura; family Limnodynastidae; genus Mixophyes; species Mixophyes fleayi. Next base: position 31,575 of record NW_027446876.1, on the reverse strand, counting down.
TGTGGAATATGGGATACCCCAAAAGAACTTGTAGTGCAAAATAATGTTTTAGATACTGCTGACAAACATAACTTTTGCCAGCCAGAAAAATTACTGCAAAACAATGGGGAATATGGGATACCCCAAATGAACTTGTAGTGCAAAATATTGTGTTAGATACTCCTGACAAATATGACTTTTGACAGCCAGAAAAATTACTGTAAAACACTGGGGAATATGGGACACCCCAAAAGCACTTGGAGTGCAAAATATTGTTTTAGATACTGCTGACAAATATGACGTTTCTGTCACTCACCGGACTGTGAGTGCTTCTTCCCGGACATTTAGGAACCGTGGCCGTCCTCCATCCTGAGGGACTGCGCATGCGCAGCCCTTTCTATACCTCCAGTGTATGTTCCTTTAACTTAATTGGCAGATCAGGCAACCTCCCTATATTAAGCACCTGTGGTCATCACCACATTGCCTGATCTTGGAGTCTCATTCCCCATGAGTCTCTGAAGGTGTTCCTGTGTTTCCTTGTTTATTCAGCCCTGCTGATTCCTGTGGTTTCCAAACCACTTCTACCTCTGTGGTTTCCAAACCACTTCTGCTACTGTGGTTCCCATACCACTTCTACCATCTACTGAATCATCGTGACTGTGAGCTGATTCCTATCCGCTGCCTCCGTGCACTACAGTCTTCTAATCACTTCAACTCTACCATGTATCATTGGGACTGTTAGCTGATGCCTATCCGCTGCCTCCGTGCATTACAGGCTTCAACCACATCCACTCACCTGTTCATGATTGTGACTGCCAGCTGATTCCTATCCGCTGCCTCCGTGCACTACAGGCTTCAACCTGCAACTCGTCTGTGTTTCATCATCGTGACTGCTAGCTGATTCCTATCCGCTGCCTCCGTGCACTACAGTCTTCAACCTGCAACCCGTCTGTGTTTCATCGTGACTGTTTGGCTGATTCCTATCCGCTGCCTCTGTGCGCTTCAGTCTTCAGTCCTTGTCAACGCTCCCGTGTTTTCTTGAGTCTGCCTCCACTATTGCTACCCGCTATTCTCCGTGATCAACAGTGCCTGTTCAACTCTGCTCTCCCGTGTCCCATCGTTACTGCACCTGCTGGTTGCTATTGGCTACCTCCGTGTTCCCGCAGAGACCCGCTGCTGCTACTCCTCAGCACTACTCATCCATCTACTGCTGATCCGCTCTCCACGCTTTCCTGTGTTCCCTGCTGGTCTACCTTCCCGTGCGCTGCACCTACTAGACCACCGCTTCACCCATCCAGGGACTTCGCATCCTGCCGGCCTCCTGCCGTTCAGGTATCTCTGCACTCCTGTCTGACTGCCTCCTGAACCACGGTATGCATACTTCTCATTGACTGTGCTGTGTATTGCATACCTTGCTGGACTGTGTTGGTTCTCCTCTGGAGTGTGCTATCCGCTGAGTCTATTGCCATCATTGACTGTGTTATCTTATGCTGGACTACTTCAAGAGACTTTCTATATTGGCAGTATTGTTCAGTCATTTATACATTTATATTGTGCATATTACTGTGGATCAAAGTCAAGGTGCCCGTGTATATATTGTGTTGCAGTCTCTCCCCGTGCACCTCCTCACATATATATTCAGTAGTACAACTTGCTAGTGGCAGACCACTGACTCCTGTTTACAGTTTCACCTGTTCCAGTATCCTCTCACATAGCAGTGGTACAACTTGCTAACGCAGACCACTGACTCCCCGGATATCTCCACTTGGATTCCATTCCTTCACTCAGACAGCGGTACAACTTGCTATCCGCAGACCGCTGACTCTCATCACCTCCTCGTTTCTGTTGGACATTCCTCCTCACTATAGCAGTGGTACAACTTGCTACCGCAGACCACTGACTACCTTCACGTGTCCTTTGTCCATACAGTTCCTCGTGTATTACTACCTCCATATTGCCAGTGCTGCTAGTCATAGACTTTCCTGAGCATCTCATCATCTGCTATTTCCTGTTCCGTGATCACCCTGCTACCAGAGTACCATATTACCACCTATACTGCTCTGGTAAGCCTATCACCTGGTGATCCCTGGGTAAAGACTCCTAGTGCCCGTGACAGTAAGATCAGGCCATGACAGACCCAGATACGGAACCTACTGCTAAAGAGATGCTGCAGCATCTGGTCAGTCGTGTGGAGCAACAGGATGCTCGCCAACAGCTGTTACTTCAATGTTACCAATCGTTAACCTCCCAAGGAACATCTGGACAGACTGTTACAGCTAGTATTGAAGCTCCTGTGCTTTCCTCCGTTTCCCCAGTGCCATCCCAGGTGTCTACAGCTCCTACGCTTCACCTGCCTACTCCGTCAAAATATGACGGGGACCCCAAAACTTGTAGAGGTTTCCTTAACCAATGTTCAGTCCATTTTGAACTCCAACCTCAAAATTTTTCTACCCATCGTTCCAGAGTGGCCTATCTTATCTCATTGTTTTCTGGACAAGCCCTGGCTTGGGCCTCCCCTCTGTGGGAAAGAAACGATCCAATTCTACAAGATAGTGCCAAATTCATTTCCACGTTCCGAAGTGTGTTCGATGAACCAGGTCGTGTGACCTCCGCTGCTTCCAGCATTCTTCGTTTGCGACAAGGCTCCCATACAGTAGGACAGTATGTCATTCAATTTAGGATCTTAGCCTCTGAACTTCAGTGGAACACTGAAGCATTAGTTGCCGCCTTCTGGCAGGGGCTCTCCGATAAAATTAAAGATGCACTGACTACCCAAGAGCTTCCTTCGTCACTAGAAGATTTGATCTCTCTTTGCCATCGTGTAGACATGAGATTTCGTGAAAGAGAATCTGAGAAAACAACTTCTGCTAAAGCACCTCTTCGTTTAAACCCTCAATTTCGTCCAGTTTCACCTTCTGTGATTCCCATGGAGATAGGACGTTCCAAATTATCTTTAGAAGAGAGGAAACGAAGAGTAAAGAATAGACTCTGTATCTATTGTGCTGATTCCACACATATGCTCAGTTCTTGCCCTAAGAAATCGGGAAATGCCAGGCCCTAACTAGTTCTGGAGAGGTGAAGTTAGGGTCCCTGGAGTCCTCTCCATTGTCTATGAAATCTAAAGTCTGCGCTTTCGATGTTACGATTTCCTTTGCTACTAAATCCTTTGAGTCACAGGCATTGATTGATTCCGGAGCAGCAGGAAATTTCATTTCTAAATCACTAGTGAATCAATGGTCCCTACCAGTGATCACTTTAAAAACACCCATTACTGTGACGGCTATAGATGGATCACGTCTCATCAATGGTCTCATCACCCAGAGTACGTCTCCAGTAACCCTTCAGATTGGTGTACTACACCATGAAGAAATTTCGTTTTTAATTCTTCCTGTTACGACAAGTCCGATTGTCTTAGGCCTTCCATGGCTTCAATGTCACTCTCCCCAGATTGACTGGCGCACCCCTCAAGTTACGTCTTGGAGGCCTGAATGTCATCATCGTTGTCTCTCTCAAGTTATTCCTCTTAAAGTACAGCAATCTTCCATCTCATCTTCCTCCCCGGGACTCCCTCCTCAGTATGCTTCATTTGCCGATGTGTTTGATAAAGCTCAGTCTGAACGTCTTCCTCCTCATCGTTCTTGGGATTGTCCGATCGACCTTCTACCTGGCAAGACTCCTCCCAGGGGTCGGGTCTATCCTCTCTCGTTACCTGAAACTCAAGCCACATCTGAGTACATACAGGAGAATCTCCAGCGTGGGTTCATTCGACCTTCCACCTCTCCCGCTGGAGCTGGGTTCTTCTTCGTCAAAAAGAAGGATGGATCATTACGCCCTTGTATAGATTTTCGTGGACTCAACGCCATTACTATCAAGAATCGGTATCCCATTCCGCTGATCACTGAGCTATTTGATCGCATCAAGGGAGCTCGGATATTTACTAAGTTGGATCTTCGTGGTGCCTACAATTTAATTAGAATCCGTTCCGGTGACGAATGGAAGACCGCGTTTAACACCAGAGATGGGCATTACGAATATTTAGTAATGCCCTTCGGGCTGTGTAATGCCCCCGCGGTTTTCCAGGGTTTCATCAATGAGATCTTTCGGGACTTATTATATGTATGTGTCGTTGTCTACCTGGACGACATATTGATCTTCTCACAGGACCTGCCTTCTCATCACCAACATGTGGCAGAGGTCCTCTCCAGACTACGGAAAAACTCATTGTTCTGTAAATTGGAGAAATGTTCATTCGAGTTACCCCAGATTCCATTCTTGGGGTATATAGTTTCCGGAGTTGGCCTGAAGATGGATCCAGACAAAGTAAATGCTGTACTACATTGGCCTCAGCCAACTACTCTTCGTGCCATCCAGCGTTTTTTAGGTTTTGCCAATTACTATAGACGCTTCATTCAAGACTTCTCATCCATTGCTTCTCCCATTGTGGCCTTAACTCGGAAAGGGGCTAATACTAAGCAATGGTCATCTGAGGCTCTCCAAGCCTTTCAAATCCTCAAAGAGTCCTTCTCGTCTGCTCCCATTCTGCGACAACCTGATGTGACACTCCCCTTCTTCCTAGAAGTAGATGCCTCTAATGTGGGCTTAGGAGCTATTCTCTCCCAACGCTCGGAGCAACAAAAATTACATCCTTGTGCCTTCTACTCTCGGGGTCTTCTGCCCGCAGAGAAAAACTATACTATCGGGGACAAGGAGTTGCTGGCCATCAAAGCTGCATTAGAGGAATGGAGATACTTGTTGGAAGGAGCTCGCCATCCGGTGACGATCTTCACGGATCATAAGAACTTGTCATATTTGCAATCTGCTCAATGCTTGAACCCTCGTCAAGCAAGATGGTCTCTTTTCTTTTCCCGTTTTGAATTAATTATAACCTTCAAACCAGCTGCTAAGAACAAGAAAGCTGACGCTCTATCTCGAGCTTTTGTGACGTCCTCTGATGTAGAAGAGGTTCCCAACCATGCTATTCTAGACCCCAAATGTATTTCTCTGGCTGCTTCATCCACCAAAATGCTACCATTTGGGAAGACCCTCGTGCCTCCTACTCTGAGGAGGAAAATCCTTTCGTGGTTCCATGCCTCTCGTTTTTCTGGACACGCCGGTGAACATAAGACCTTTGAGATTCTCTCTCGTAGTTACTGGTGGCCTTCAATGAGGAGAGACGTCAAAGAGTTTATTGCTTCCTGTGATTTATGTTCTCAGTTCAAATCCTCCCGCAGAACTCCAGCAGGGTTGCTGCGACCACTACCCATTCCGTCCAAGCCTTGGACCCATATTAGTATGGATTTCGTTACTGATTTGCCACCAAGTAAGAATCACAATACTATTTGGGTAGTGGTAGACAGATTTTCGAAGATGGCTCATTTCGTCCCTCTGTCCGGTTTACCTTCCTCGTCTACTCTGGCTGAACATTTCATTAAAGAAATCTTCCGCATCCATGGATGTCCGTCTGAGATTGTGTCAGATAGAGGAGTACAATTCGTTTCCAGATTCTGGCGGGCCCTTTGTAAAACCTTGGGCATACGATTAGCACTCTCATCGTCTTACCATCCGCAATCTAACGGACAAACGGAACGAGTCAATCAAGATCTTGAGACTTTTATTAGGATGTTCTCTTCAGCCAACCAAGACAACTGGGTAGAATTGCTCCCTTGGGCTGAATTCGCCCATAACAACATGTACCATGAGTCATCATCCAAAACTCCATTCTTTGTGGTCTACGGTCACCATCCGTCTTTTCCGGAATTTCCTGCCCTCCCGCCCACCCAAGTTCCTGCTGTGGAGACTGCTTGTCAGACCTTCAAAAATATCTGGTCTCAGGTCAAAACCTGTTTAAAGAAGACATCTAACAAATATAAGTCTTTCGCAGATAAGAAGAGGCGGGCTATTCCACCACTAAAAATTGGAGATCGTGTCTGGTTATCTACCAAAAATATTCGTTTGAAGGTTCCATCTATGAAATTCGCCCCTCGTTTTATTGGTCCATATAGGATCATTCAAGTTATCAATCCAGTATGTGTTAAACTTCTTCTTCCTAAGAATCTTCGGATCTCCAATGCCTTCCATGTGTCCTTGCTCAAACCTCTCATCATCAACCGTTTCTCGACTCCTTCCTCAGCACCACAGCCAGTTCAAGTTCATCAGGAGGAGGATTTCGAGATTACTGAGGTATTGGATGCAAAAATTTCGCGAGGAGTCCTCCGTTTCCTCGTTCATTGGAAGGGCTTTGGTCCTGAGGAGCGTTCATGGATCAAAGCTGAAGATCTTAATGCTCCTGCCCTTCTGAAGAAGTTTTATTCCAAAAATCCGGACAAGCCCGGTTCCAGGCGTTCTGTGCCCACCTTTAAAAGGGGGGGTACTGTCACTCACCGGACTGTGAGTGCTTCTTCCCGGACATTTAGGAACCGTGGCCGTCCTCCATCCTGAGGGACTGCGCATGCGCAGCCCTTTCTATACCTCCAGTGTATGTTCCTTTAACTTAATTGGCAGATCAGGCAACCTCCCTATATTAAGCACCTGTGGTCATCACCACATTGCCTGATCTTGGAGTCTCATTCCCCATGAGTCTCTGAAGGTGTTCCTGTGTTTCCTTGTTTATTCAGCCCTGCTGATTCCTGTGGTTTCCAAACCACTTCTACCTCTGTGGTTTCCAAACCACTTCTGCTACTGTGGTTCCCATACCACTTCTACCATCTACTGAATCATCGTGACTGTGAGCTGATTCCTATCCGCTGCCTCCGTGCACTACAGTCTTCTAATCACTTCAACTCTACCATGTATCATTGGGACTGTTAGCTGATGCCTATCCGCTGCCTCCGTGCATTACAGGCTTCAACCACATCCACTCACCTGTTCATGATTGTGACTGCCAGCTGATTCCTATCCGCTGCCTCCGTGCACTACAGGCTTCAACCTGCAACTCGTCTGTGTTTCATCATCGTGACTGCTAGCTGATTCCTATCCGCTGCCTCCGTGCACTACAGTCTTCAACCTGCAACCCGTCTGTGTTTCATCGTGACTGTTTGGCTGATTCCTATCCGCTGCCTCTGTGCGCTTCAGTCTTCAGTCCTTGTCAACGCTCCCGTGTTTTCTTGAGTCTGCCTCCACTATTGCTACCCGCTATTCTCCGTGATCAACAGTGCCTGTTCAACTCTGCTCTCCCGTGTCCCATCGTTACTGCACCTGCTGGTTGCTATTGGCTACCTCCGTGTTCCCGCAGAGACCCGCTGCTGCTACTCCTCAGCACTACTCATCCATCTACTGCTGATCCGCTCTCCACGCTTTCCTGTGTTCCCTGCTGGTCTACCTTCCCGTGCGCTGCACCTACTAGACCACCGCTTCACCCATCCAGGGACTTCGCATCCTGCCGGCCTCCTGCCGTTCAGGTATCTCTGCACTCCTGTCTGACTGCCTCCTGAACCACGGTATGCATACTTCTCATTGACTGTGCTGTGTATTGCATACCTTGCTGGACTGTGTTGGTTCTCCTCTGGAGTGTGCTATCCGCTGAGTCTATTGCCATCATTGACTGTGTTATCTTATGCTGGACTACTTCAAGAGACTTTCTATATTGGCAGTATTGTTCAGTCATTTATACATTTATATTGTGCATATTACTGTGGATCAAAGTCAAGGTGCCCGTGTATATATTGTGTTGCAGTCTCTCCCCGTGCACCTCCTCACATATATATTCAGTAGTACAACTTGCTAGTGGCAGACCACTGACTCCTGTTTACAGTTTCACCTGTTCCAGTATCCTCTCACATAGCAGTGGTACAACTTGCTAACGCAGACCACTGACTCCCCGGATATCTCCACTTGGATTCCATTCCTTCACTCAGACAGCGGTACAACTTGCTATCCGCAGACCGCTGACTCTCATCACCTCCTCGTTTCTGTTGGACATTCCTCCTCACTATAGCAGTGGTACAACTTGCTACCGCAGACCACTGACTACCTTCACGTGTCCTTTGTCCATACAGTTCCTCGTGTATTACTACCTCCATATTGCCAGTGCTGCTAGTCATAGACTTTCCTGAGCATCTCATCATCTGCTATTTCCTGTTCCGTGATCACCCTGCTACCAGAGTACCATATTACCACCTATACTGCTCTGGTAAGCCTATCACCTGGTGATCCCTGGGTAAAGACTCCTAGTGCCCGTGACAGTTTCACAGCCAGAAAAATTACTGTAAAACACTGGGGAATAAGGGACACCCCAAAAGCACTTGGAGTGCAAAATATTGTTTTAGATACTGCTGACAAATATGAATTTTGACAGACAGAAAAATTAGTGTAAAACATGGGGGAATATGGGACACCACAAAATCACTTGTAGTGCAAAATATTGTTTTAGATACTGGTGACAAATATGGCTTTTGACAGCCAGAAAAATTAGTGTTTCACACTGTGGAATATGGGATACCCCAAAAGAACTTGTAGTGCAAAATAATGATTTAGCTACTGCTGACAAATATAACTTTTGCCAGCCAGAAAAATTACTACTGACACTTTGATTGCATAATTTTGTTTTAGATACTGGTGACAAATATAACTTTTGACAGCCAGAAAAATTAGTGTTTCACACTGGGGAATATGGGACACCCCAAAAGGACTTTGATTGCATAATTTTGTTTTAGATACTGGTGAGAAAAATGACTTTTCACAGCCAGAAAAATTACTGCAAAACAATGGGGAATATGGGATACCCCAAAAGAACTTGTAGTGCAAAATATTGTTTTAGATATTGCTGACAAATATGACTTTTGACAGCCAGAAAAATTACTGTAAAACACTGGGGAATAAGGGATACCCCAAAAGCACTTGGAGTGCAAAATATTGTTTTATATACTGCTTACAAATATGAATTTTGACAGACAGAAAAATTAGTGTAAAACATGCGGGAATATGGGACACCACAAAATCACTTGTAGTGCAAAATATTGTTTTAGATACTGGTGACAAATATGACTTTTGACAGCCAGAAAAATTAGTGTTTCACACTGAGGAATATGGGAGACACCAGAAGCAATTGTTGTGCAAAATATTGTTTTAGATACTGCTGAGAAATATGACTTTTGACAGCCAGAAAAATTAGTGTTTCACACTGGGGAATATGGGATATCCTAAAAGAACTTGTAGTGCAAAATATTGTTTTAGATACTGCTGACAAATATGACTTTTAACAGCCAGAAAAATTACTACTGACACTTTGATTGCATAATTTTGTTTTAGGTACTGGTGACAAATATGACTTTTGACAGCCAGAAAAATTACTGTAAAACACTGGGGAATAAGGGACACCCAAAAAGCACTTGGAGTGTAAAATATTGTTTTATATACTGCTTACAAATATAAATTTTGACAGCCAGAAAAATTAGTGTAAAATATGGGGGAATATGGGACACCACAAAATAACTTGTAGTGCAAAATATTGTTTTAGATACTGGTGACAAATATGACTTTTGACAGCCAGAAAAATTAGTGTTTCACACTGAGGAATATGGGAGACAACAGAAGCAATTGTTGTGCAAAATATTGTTTTAGATACTGCTGAGAAATATGACTTTTGACAGCCAGAAAAATTAGTGTAAAACATTGGGGAATATGGGACACCCTAAAATCACTTGTAGTGCAAAAGATTGTTTTAGATACTGCTGACAAATATGACTTTTGACAGCCAGAAAAATTACTACTGACACTTTGATTACATAATTTTGTTTTAGATACTGGTGAGAAATATGACTTTTGACAGCCAGAAAAAATAATGTTTCACACTGGGGAATATGGTACACCCCAAAAGGACTTTGATTGCATAATTTTGTTTTAGATACTAATGACAAATATGACTTTTGACAACCAGAAAAATTACTGTAAAACACTGGGGAAAATGGGACACCCCAAAAGCACTTGTAGTGCAAAATATTGTTTTATATACTGCTGACAAATATGAATTTTGACAGACAGAAAAATTAGTGTAAAACATGGGGGAATATGGGACACCACAAAATCACTTATAGTGCAAAATATTGTTTTAGATACTGGTGACAAATATGGCTTTTGACAGCCAGAAAAATTAGTGTTTCACACAGTGGAATATGGGATACCCCAAAAGAACTTGTAGTGCAAAATAATGTTTTAGATACTGCTGACAAATATGACTTTTGACAGCCAGAAAAATTACTACTGACACTTTGATTGCATAATTTTGTTTTAGATACTGGTGACAAATATGACTTTTGACAGCCAGAAAAAATAGTGTTTCACACTGGGGAATATGGGACACCCCAAAAGCACTTGTAGTGCAAAATATTGTTTTATATACTGCTGACAAATATGAATTTTGACAGCCAGATACATTAGTGTAAAATTTTGGGGAATATGAAACACCACAAAATCACGTGTAGTACAAAATATTGTTTTAGATACTGATGACAAATATGACTTTTGACAGCCAGAAAAATTACTGTAAAACATTGGGGAATACGGGACACCCCAAAAGCACTTGGAGTGCAAAATATTGTTTTATATACTGCTGACAAATATGAATTTTGACAGCCAGAAAAATTAGTGTAAAACATTGGGGAATATGGGACACCCCAAAATCACTTGTAGTGCAAAATATTGTTTTAGATACTGGTGACAAATATGGCTTTTGACAGCCAGAAAAATTAGTGTTTCACACTGTGGAATATGGGATACCCCAAAAGAACTTGTAGTGCAAAATAATGTTTTAGATACTGCTGACAAACATAACTTTTGCCAGCCAGAAAAATTACTGCAAAACAATGGGGAATATGGGATACCCCAAATGAACTTGTAGTGCAAAATATTGTGTTAGATACTCCTGACAAATATGACTTTTGACAGCCAGAAAAATTACTGTAAAACACTGGGGAATATGGGACACCCCAAAAGCACTTGGAGTGCAAAATATTGTTTTAGATACTGCTGACAAATATGACGTTTCACAGCCAGAAAAATTAGTGTTTCACACAGTGGAATATGGGATACCCCAAAAGAACTTGTAGTGCAAAATAATGTTTTAGATACTGCTGACAAATATGACTTTTGACAGCCAGAAAAATTACTACTGACACTTTGATTGCATAATTTTGTTTTAGATACTGGTGACAAATATGACTTTTGACAGCCAGAAAAAATAGTGTTTCACACTGGGGAATATGGGACACCCCAAAAGCACTTGTAGTGCAAAATATTGTTTTATATACTGCTGACAAATATGAATTTTGACAGCCAGATACATTAGTGTAAAATTTTGGGGAATATGAAACACCACAAAATCACGTGTAGTACAAAATATTGTTTTAGATACTGATGACAAATATGACTTTTGACAGCCAGAAAAATTACTGTAAAACATTGGGGAATACGGGACACCCCAAAAGCACTTGGAGTGCAAAATATTGTTTTATATACTGCTGACAAATATGAATTTTGACAGCCAGAAAAATTAGTGTAAAACATTGGGGAATATGGGACACCCCAAAATCACTTGTAGTGCAAAATATTGTTTTAGATACTGGTGACAAATATGGCTTTTGACAGCCAGAAAAATTAGTGTTTCACACTGTGGAATATGGGATACCCCAAAAGAACTTGTAGTGCAAAATAATGTTTTAGATACTGCTGACAAACATAACTTTTGCCAGCCAGAAAAATTACTGCAAAACAATGGGGAATATGGGATACCCCAAATGAACTTGTAGTGCAAAATATTGTGTTAGATACTCCTGACAAATATGACTTTTGACAGCCAGAAAAATTACTGTAAAACACTGGGGAATATGGGACACCCCAAAAGCACTTGGAGTGCAAAATATTGTTTTAGATACTGCTGACAAATATGACGTTTCACAGCCAGAAAAATTACTGTAAAACACTGGGGAATAAGGGACACCCCAAAAGGACTTGGAGTGCAAAATATTGTTTTAGATACTGCTGACAAATATGAATTTTGACAGACAGAAAAATTAGTGTAAAACAAGGGGGAATATGGGACACCACAAAATCACTTGTAGTGCAAAATATTGTTTTAGATACTGGTGACAAATATGGCTTTTGACAGCCAGAAAAATTAGTGTTTCACACTGTGGAATATGGGATACCCCAAAAGAACTTGTAGTGCAAAATAATGATTTAGATACTGCTGACAAATATAACTTTTGCCAGCCAGAAAAATTACTAATGACACTTTGATTGCATAATTTTGTTTTAGATACTGGTGACAAATATGACTTTTGACAGCCAGAAAAATTAGTGTTTCACACTGGGGAATATGGGACACCCCAAAAGGACTTTGATTGCATAATTTTGTTTTAGATACTGGTGAGAAAAATAACTTTTCACAGCCAGAAAAATTACTGCAAAACAATGGGGAATATGGGATACCCCAAAAGAACTTGTAGTGCAAAATATTGTTTTAGATATTGCTGACAAATATGACTTTTGACAGCCAGAAAAATTACTGTAAAACACTGGGGAATAAGGGATACCCCAAAAGCACTTGGAGTGCAAAATATTGTTTTATATACTGCTTACAAATATGAATTTTGACAGACAGAAAAATTAGTGTAAAACATGCGGGAATATGGGACACCACAAAATCACTTGTAGTGCAAAATATTGTTTTAGATACTGGTGACAAATATGACTTTTGACAGCCAGAAAAATTAGTGTTTCACACTGAGGAATATGGGAGACACCAGAAGCAATTGTTGTGCAAAATATTGTTTTAGATACTGCTGAGAAATATGACTTTTGACAGCCAGAAAAATTAGTGTTTCACACTGGGGAATATGGGATATCCTAAAAGAACTTGTAGTGCAAAATATTGTTTTAGATACTGCTGACAAATATGACTTTTAACAGCCAGAAAAATTACTACTGACACTTTGATTGCATAATTTTGTTTTAGGTACTGGTGACAAATATGACTTTTGACAGCCAGAAAAAATAGTGTTTCACACTGGGGAATATGGGACACCCCAAAAGGACTTTGATTGCATAATTTTGTTTTAGATACTGCTGACAAATATGACTTTTAACAGCCAGAAAAATTACTACTGACACTTTGATTGCATAATTTTGTTTTAGATACTGCTGACAAATATGACTTTTGACAGCCAGAAAAATTACTGTAAAACACTGGGGAATAAGGGACACCCAAAAAGCACTTGGAGTGTAAAATATTGTTTTATATACTGCTTACAAATATAAATTTTGACAGCCAGAAAAATTAGTGTAAAATATGGGGGAATATGGGACACCACAAAATAACTTGTAGTGCAAAATATTGTTTTAGATACTGGTGACAAATATGACTTTTGACAGCCAGAAAAATTAGTGTTTCACACTGAGGAATATGGGAGACAACAGAAGCAATTGTTGTGCAAAATATTGTTTTAGATACTGCTGAGAAATATGACTTTTGACAGCCAGAAAAATTAGTGTAAAACATTGGGGAATATGGGACACCCTAAAATCACTTGTAGTGCAAAAGATTGTTTTAGATACTGCTGACAAATATGACTTTTGACAGCCAGAAAAATTACTACTGACACTTTGATTACATAATTTTGTTTTAGATACTGGTGAGAAATATGACTTTTGACAGCCAGAAAAAATAATGTTTCACACTGGGGAATATGGTACACCCCAAAAGGACTTTGATTGCATAATTTTGTTTTAGATACTAATGACAAATATGACTTTTGACAACCAGAAAAATTACTGTAAAACACTGGGGAAAATGGGACACCCCAAAAGCACTTGTAGTGCAAAATATTGTTTTATATACTGCAGACAAATATGAATTTTGACAGACAGAAAAATTAGTGTAAAACATGGGGGAATATGGGACACCACAAAATCACTTGTAGTGCAAAATATTGTTTTAGATACTGGTGATAAATATGGCTTTTGACAGCCAGAAAAATTAGTGTTTCACATTGGGGAATATGGGAAACCCCAAAAGCAATTGTTGTGCAAAATATTGTTTTAGATACTGCTGACAAATATAACTTTTGCCAGCCAGAAAAATTACTGCAAAACAATGGGGAATATGGGATACCCCAAATGAACTTGTAGTGCAAAATATTGTGTTAGATACTGCTGACAAATATGACTTTTGACAGCCAGAAAAATTACTGTAAAACACTGGGGAATATGGGACACCCCAAAAGAACTTGTAGTGCAAAATAATTTTTTAATTACTGCTGACAAATATGACTTTTGACAGCCAGAAAAATTACTACTGACACTTTGATTGCATAATTTTGTTTTAGATACTGGTGACAAATATGACTTTTGACAGCCAGAAAAAATAGTGTTTCACACTGGGGAATATGGGACACCCCAAAAGCACTTGTAGTGCAAAATATTGTTTTATATACTGCTGACAAATATGAATTTTGACAGCCAGATACATTAGTGTAAAATTTTGGGGAATATGAAAACACCACAAAATCACGTGTAGTACAAAATATTGTTTTAGATACTGATGACAAATATGACTTTTGACAGCCAGAAAAATTAGTGTTTCACATTGGGGAATATGGGAAACCCCAAAAGCAATTGTTGTGCAAAATATTGTTTTAGATACTGCTGACAAATATAACTTTTGCCAGCCAGAAAAATTACTGCAAAACACTGCAGAATATGGGACACCCCAAAAGCACTTGGAGTGTAAAATATTGTTTTAGATACTGCTGACAAATATGACGTTTGACAGCCAGAAAAATTACTGTAAAACATTGGGCAATAAGGGACACCCCAAAAGCACTTGGAGTGCAAAATATTGTTTTATATACTGCTGACAAATATGAATTTTGACAGCCAGAAAAATTAGTGTAAAACATTGGGGAATATGGGACACCCGAAAATCACTTGTAGTGCAAAATATTGTTTTAGATACTGGTGACAAATATGGCTTTTGACAGCCAGAAAAATTAGTGTTTCACACTGTGGAATATGGGATACCCCAAAAGAACTTGTAGTGCAAAATAATGTTTTAGATACTGCTGACAAATATAACTTTTGCCAGCCAGAAAAATTACTGCAAAACAATGGGGAATATGGGATACCCCAAATGAACTTGCAGTGCAAAATATTGTGTTAGATACTCCTGACAAATATGACTTTTGACAGCCAGAAAAATTACTGTAAAACACTGGGGAATATGGGACACCCCAAAAGCACTTGGAGTGCAAAATATTGTTTTAGATACTGCTGACAAATATGACGTTTCACAGCCAGAAAAATTACAGTAAAACACTGGGGAATAAGGGACACCCCAAAAGCACTTGGAGTGCAAAATATTGTTTTAGATACTGCTGACAAATATGAATTTTTGACAGACAGAAAAATTAGTGTAAAACATGGGGGAATATGGGACACCACAAAATCACTTGTAGTGCAAAATATTGTTTTAGATACTGGCGACAAATATGGCTTTTGACAGCCAGAAAAATTAGTGTTTCACACTGTGGAATATGGGATACCCAAAAGAACTTGTAGTGCAAAATAATGATTTAGATACTGCTGACAAATATAACTTTTGCCAGCCAGAAAAATTACTACTGACACTTTGATTGCATAATTTTGTTTTAGATACTGGTGACAAATATGACTTTTGACAGCCAGAAAAATTAGTGTTTCACACTGGGGAATATGGGACACCCCAAAAGGACTTTGATTGCATATTTTTGTTTTAGATACTGGTGAGAAATATGACTTTTGACAGCCAGAAAAATTACTGTAAAACAATGGGGAATATGGGATACCCCAAAAGAACTTGTAGTGCAAAATATTGTTTTAGATACTGCTGACAAATATGACTTTTGACAGCCAGAAAAATTACTGCAAAACAATGGGGAATATTGGATACCGCAAAAGAACTTGTAATGCAAAATATTGTTTTAGATACTGCTGACAAATATGACTTTTGACAGCCAGAAAAATTACTGTAAAACACTGGGGAATATGGGACACCCCAAAAGCACTTGGAGTGCAAAATATTGTTTTAGATACTGCTGACAAATATGACTTTTGACAGCCAGAAAAATTACTGTAAAACACTGGGGAATAAGGGACACCCCAAAAGCACTTGGAGTGCAAAATATTGTTTTATATACTGCTTACAAATATGAATTTTGACAGACAGAAAAATTAGTGTAAAATATGCGGGAATATGGGACACTACAAAATCACTTGTAGTGCAAATATTGTTTTAGATACTGATGACAAATATGACTTTTGACAGCCAGAAAAATTAGTGTTTCACACTGAGGAATATGGGAGACACCAGAAGCAATTGTTGTGCAAAATATTGTTTTAGATACTGCTGAGAAATATGACTTTTGACAGCCAGAAAAATTAGTGTAAAACATTGGGGAATATGGGACACCCCAAAATCACTTGTAGTGCAAAATATTGTTTTAGATAATGGTGACAAATATTGCTTTTGACAGCCAGAAAATTAGTGTTTCACACTGGGGAATATGGGATACCCCAAAAGAACTTGAAGTGCAAAATATTGTTTTAGATACTGCTGACAAATATGAATTTTGACAGCCAGATAAATTAGTGTAAAATATTGGGGAATATGAAACACCACAAAATCACTTGTAGTACAAAATATTGTTTTAGATACTGCTGACAAATATGACTTTTGACAGCCAGAAAAATTACTGGAAAACAATGGGGAATATGGAATACCCCAAAAGAACTTGTAGTGCAAAATATTGTTATAGATACTGCTGACAAATATGACTTTTGACAGCCAGAAACATTACTGTAAAACACTGGGGAATATGAAACACCCCAAAAGCATTTGGAGTGCAAAATATAGTTTTAGATACTGCTGACAAATATGACTTTTGACAGCCAGAAAAATTACTGTAAAACACTGGGAATAAGGGACACCCCAAAAACACTTGTAGTGCAAAATATTGTTTTAGATACTGCTGACAAATATGACTTTTGACAGCCAGAATAATTACTGTAAAACACTGGAGAATATGGGACACCCCAAAAGCACTTGGAGTGCAAAAATTTGTTTTAGATACTGCTGATAAATATGACTTTTGTCAGTCAGAAAAATTACTGTAAAACACTGCAGAATATGGGACACCCCAAAAGCACTTGGAGTGCAAAATATTGTTTTAGATACTGCTGACAAATATGACTTTTGAAAGCCAGAATAATTACTATAAAACACTGGGGCATATGGGAAACCCCAAAATCACTTGTAGTGCAAAATATTGTTTTAGATACTGCTAACAAATATGACTTTTGACAGCCAGAAAAATTACTGTAAAACAATGGGGAATATGGGACACCCCAAAAGCACTTGGAGTGCAAAATATTGTTTTAGATATTGCTGACAAACATGACTTTTGACAGCCAGAAAAATTACTGTAAAACACTGCAGAATATGGGACACCTCAAAAGCACTTGGAGTGTAAAATATTGTTCTAGATACTGCTGACAAATATGACGGTTTACAGCCAGAAAAATTACTGTAAAACACTGGGGAATAAGGGACACCCCAAAAGCACTTGGAGTGCAAAATATTGTTTTATATACTGCTGACAAATATGAATTTTGACAGCCAGAAAAATTAGTGTAAAACATTGGTGAATATGGGACACCCCAAAATCACTTGTAGTGCAAAATATTTTTTTTTTAGATAATGGTGACAAATATGGCTTTTGACAGCCAGAAAAATTAGTGTTTCACTCTGGGGAATATGGGATATCCCAAAAGAACTTGAAGTGCAAAATATTGTTTTAGATACTGCTGACAAATATGACTTTTGACAGCCAGAAAAATTATTACTGACACTTTGCATAATTTTGTTTTAGATACTGGTGACAAATATGACTTTTGACAACCAGAAAAATTACTCTAAAACACTGGGGAATTTGGTACACACCAAAAGCACTTGTAGTGCAAAATATTGTTTTATATACTGCTGACAAATATGAATTTTGACAGCCAGATAAATTAGTGTAAAATATTGGGGAATATGAAACACCACAAAATCATTTGTGGTACAAAATATTGTTTTAGATACTGCTGACAAATATGACTTTTGACAGCCAGAAACATTACTGTAAAACACTGGGGAATATGGGACACCCCAAAAGCATTTGGAGTGCAAAATATAGTTTTAGATACTGCTGACAATATGACTTTTGACAGCCAGAAAAATTACTGTAAAACACTGGGAAATAAGGGACACCCCAAAAACACTTGTAGTGCAAAATATTGTTTTAGATACTGCTGACAAATATGACTTTTGACAGCCAGAATAATTACTGTAAAACACTGGAGAATATGGGACACCCCAAAATCACTTGTAGTGCAAAATATTGTTTTAGATACTGCTAACAAATATGACTTTTGACAGCCAGAAAAATTACTACTGACACTTTGATTACATAGTTTTGTTTTAGATACTGGTGACAAATATGACTTTTGACAGCCAGAAAAAATAGTGTTTTACACTGGGGAATATGGGACACCCTAAAAGGACTTTGATTGCATAATTTTGTTTTAGATACTGGTGACAAATATGACTTTTGACAACCAGAAAAATTACTATAAAACACTGAAGAAAATGGGACACCCCAAAAGCACTTGTAGTGCAAAATATTGTTTTATATACTGCTGACAAATATGAATTTTGACAGCCAGATACATTAGTGTAAAATATTGGGGAATATGAAACACCACAAAATCACTTGTAGTACAAAATATTGTTTTAGATACTGCTGACAAATATGACTTTTGACAGCCAGAAAAATTACTGTAAAACACTGGGGATTATGGGACACCCCAAAAGCACTTGGAGTGCAAAATATTGTTTTAGATACTGCTGACAAATATGACTTTTGACAACCAGAAAAATTACTGTAAAACACTGGGGAATATGGGACACCCCAAAAGCACTTGGAGTGCAAAATATTGTTTTAGATACTGCTGACAAATATGACTTTTGACAGCCGGAAAAAATAGTGTTTCACACTGGGGAATATGAAACACCCCAAAAGGACTTTGATTGCATAATTTTGTTTTAGATACTGGTGACAAATATGACTTTTGACAACCAGAAAAAATTACTGTAAAACACTGGGAAAAATGGGACACCCCAAAAGCACTTGTAGTGCAAAATATTGTTTTATATACTGCTTACAAATATGAATTTTGACCGCCAGAAAAATTAGTGTAAACATGAGGCAATATGGGAAACCACAAAATCACTTGTAGTGCAAAATATTGTTTTAGATACTGGTGACAAATATGACTTTTGACAGCCAGAAAAATAAGTGTTTCACACTGAGGAATATGGGAGACACCAGAAGCAATTGTTGTGCAAAATATTGTTTTAGATACTGCTGAGAAATATGACGTTTGACAGCCAGAAAAATTACTGTAAAACACTGGGGAATAAGGGACACCCCAAAAGCACTTGGAGTGCAAAATATTGTTTTAGATACTGCTGACAAATATGACTTTTGACAGACAGAAAAATTACTGTAAAACAATGGGGAATATGGGACACCCCAAAAGAACTTGAAGTGCAAAATATTGTTTTAGATACTGCTGACAAATATGAATTTTGACAGCCAGATAAATTAGTGTAAAATATTGGGGAATATGAAACACCACAAAATCACTTGTAGTACAAAATATTGTTTTAGATACTGCTGACAAATATGACTTTTGACAGCCAGAAAAATTACTGGAAAACAATGGGGAATATGGGACACCCCAAAAGAACTTGAAGTGCAAAATATTGTTTTAGATACTGCTGACAAATATGAATTTTGACAGCCAGATAAATTAGTGTAAAATATTGGGGAATATGAAACACCACAAAATCACTTGTAGTACAAAATATTGTTTTAGATACTGCTGACAAATATGACTTTTGACAGCCAGAAAAAATTACTGGAAAACAATGGGGAATATGGAATACCCCAAAAGAACTTGTAGTGCAAAATATTGTTATAGATACTGCTGACAAATATGACTTTTGACAGCCAGAAACATTACTGTAAAACACTGGGGAATATGAAACACCCCAAAAGCATTTGGAGTGCAAAATATAGTTTTAGATACTGCTGACAAATATGACTTTTGACAGCCAGAAAAATTACTGTAAAACACTGGGGAATAAGGGACACCCCAAAAACACTTGTAGTGCAAAATATTGTTTTAGATACTGCTGACAAATATGACTTTTGACAGCCAGAATAATTACTGTAAAACACTGGAGAATATGGGACACCCCAAAAGCACTTGGAGTGCACAAATTTGTTTTAGATACTGCTGATAAATATGACTTTTGTCAGTCAGAAAAATTACTGTAAAACACTGCAGAATATGGGACACCCCAAAAGCACTTGGAGTGCAAAATATTGTTTTAGATACTGCTGACAAATATGACTTTTGAAAGCCAGAATAATTACTATAAAACACTGGGGCATATGGGAAACCCCAAAATCACTTGTAGTGCAAAATATTGTTTTAGATACTGCTAAAAAATATGACTTTTGACAGCCAGAAAAATTACTGTAAAACAATGGGGAATATGGGACACCCCAAAAGCACTTGGAGTGCAAAATATTGTTTTAGATATTGCTGACAAACATGACTTTTGACAGCCAGAAAAATTACTGTAAAACACTGCAGAATATGGGACACCTCAAAAGCACTTGGAGTGTAAAATATTGTTCTAGATACTGCTGACAAATATGACGTTTCACAGCCAGAAAAATTACTGTAAAACACTGGGGAATAAGGGACACCCCAAAAGCACTTGGAGTGCAAAATATTGTTTTATATACTGCTGACAAATATGAATTTTGACAGCCAGAAAAATTAGTGTAAAACATTGGTGAATATGGGACACCCCAAAATCACTTGTAGTGCAAAATATTTTTTTTTAGATAATGGTGACAAATATGGCTTTTGACAGCCAGAAAAATTAGTGTTTCACTCTGGGGAATATGGGATATCCCAAAAGAACTTGAAGTGCAAAATATTGTTTTAGATACTGCTGACAAATATGACTTTTGACAGCCAGAAAAATTATTACTGACACTTTGCATAATTTTGTTTTAGATACTGGTGACAAATATGACTTTTGACAACCAGAAAAATTACTCTAAAACACTGGGGAATTTGGTACACACCAAAAGCACTTGTAGTGCAAAATATTGTTTTATATACTGCTGACAAATATGAATTTTGACAGACAGATAAATTAGTGTAAAATATTGGGGAATATGAAACACCACAAAATCATTTGTAGTACAAAATATTGTTTTAGATACTGCTGACAAATATGACTTTTGACAGCCAGAAACATTACTGTAAAACACTGGGGAATATGGGACACCCCAAAAGCATTTGGAGTGCAAAATATAGTTTTAGATACTGCTGACAAATATGACTTTTGACAGCCAGAAAAATTACTGTAAAACACTGGGAAATAAGGGACACCCCAAAAACACTTGTAGTGCAAAATATTGTTTTAGATACTGCTGACAAATATGACTTTTGACAGCCAGAATAATTACTGTAAAACACTGGAGAATATGGGACACCCCAAAATCACTTGTAGTGCAAAATATTGTTTTAGATACTGCTGACAAATATGAATTTTGACAGCCAGATACATTAGTGTAAAATATTGGGGAATATGAAACACCACAAAATCACTTGTAGTACAAAATATTGTTTTAGATACTGCTGACAAATATGACTTTTGACAGCCAGAAAAATTACTGTAAAACACTGGGGAATATGGGACACCCCAAAAGCACTTGGAGTGCAAAATATTGTTTTAGATACTGCTGACAAATATGACTTTTGACAACCAGAAAAATTACTGTAAAACACTGGGGAATATGGGACACCCCAAAAGCACTTGGAGTGCAAAATATTGTTTTAGATACTGCTGACAAATATGACTTTTGACAGCCGGAAAAAATAGTGTTTCACACTGGGGAATATGAAACACCCCAAAAGGACTTTGATTGCATAATTTTGTTTTAGATACTGGTGACAAATATGACTTTTGACAACCAGAAAAATTACTGTAAAACACTGGGAAAAATGGGACACCCCAAAAGCACTTGTAGTGCAAAATATTGTTTTATATACTGCTTACAAATATGAATTTTGACCGCCAGAAAAATTAGTGTAAAACATGGGGCAATATGGGAAACCACAAAATCACTTGTAGTGCAAAATATTGTTTTAGATATTGGTGACAAATATGACTTTTGACAGCCAGAAAAATAAGTGTTTCACACTGAGGAATATGGGAGACACCAGAAGCAATTGTTGTGCAAAATATTGTTTTAGATACTGCTGAGAAATATGACGTTTGACAGCAAGAAAAATTACTGTAAAACACTGGGGAATAAGGGACACCCCAAAAGCACTTGGAGTGCAAAATATTGTTTTAGATACTGCTGACAAATATGACTTTTGACAGCCAGAAAAATTACTGTAAAACAATGGGGAATATGGGACACCCCAAAAACACTTGTAGTGCAAAATATTGTTTTAGATACTGCTGACAAATATGACTTTTGACAGCCAGAAAAATTACTGTAAAACACTGGGGAATAAGGGACACCCCAAAAGCACTTGGAGTGCAAAATATTGTTTTAGATACTGCTGACAAATATGACTTTTGACAGCCAGAAAAATTACTGTAAATCACTGGGGAATATGGGACACCCCAAAAGCACTTGGAGTGCAAAATATTGTTTTAGATACTGCTGACAAATATGACTTTTGACAGCCAGAAAAATTACTGTAAATCACTGGGAATAAGGGACACCCCAAAAACACTTCTAGTGCAAAATATTGTTTTAGATACTGCTGACAAATATGACTTTTGACAGCCAGAATAATTACTGTAAAACACTGGGGATTATGGTACACCCCAAAAGCACTTGGAGTGCAAAAAATTGTTTTAGATACTGCTGATAAATATGACTTTTGACAGTCAGAAAAATTACTGTAAAACACTGGGGAATATGGGACACCCCAAAAGCACTTGGAGTGCAAAATATTGTTTTAGATACTGCTGACAAATATGACTTTTGACAGCCAGAATAATTACTGTAAAACACTGGGGAATATGGGACACCCCAAAATCACTTATAGTGCAAAATATTGTTTTAGATACTGCTGACAAATATGACTTTTGACAGCCAGAAAAATTACTGTAAAACACTGGGGAATAAGGGACACCCCAAAAGCACTTGGAGTGCAAAATATTGTTTTAGATACTGCTGACAAATATGACTTTTGACAGCCAGAAAAATTACTGTAAATCACTGGGGAATATGGGACACCCCAAAAGCACTTGGAGTGCAAAATATTGTTTTAGATACTGCTGACAAATATGACTTTTGACAGCCAGAAAAATTACTGTAAATCACTGGGGAATAAGGGACACCCCAAAAACACTTGTAGTGCAAAATATTGTTTTAGATACTGCTGACAAATATAACTTTTGACAGCCAGAATAATTACTGTAAAACACTGGGGATTATGGTACACCCCAAAAGCACTTGGAGTGCAAAAAATTGTTTTAGATACTGCTGATAAATATGACTTTTGACAGTCAGAAAAATTACTGTAAAACACTGGGGAATATGGGAAACCCCAAAAGCACTTGGAGTGCAAAATATTGTTTTAGATACTGCTGACAAATATGACTTTTGACAGCCAGAATAATTACTGTAAAACACTGGGGAATATGGGACACCCCAAAATCACTTATAGTGCAAAATATTGTTTTAGATACTGCTGACAAATATGACTTTTGACAGCCAGAAAAATTACTACTGACACTTTGATTACATAATTTTGTTTTAGATACTGGTGACAAATATGACTTTTGACAACCAGAAAAATTGCTGTAAAACACTGGGGAAAATGGGACACCCCAAAAGCACTTGTAGTGCAAAATATTGTTTTATATACTGCTTACAAATATGAATTTTGACCGCCAGAAAAATTAGTGTAAAACATGGGGCAATATGGGAAACCACAAAATCACTTGTAGTGCAAAATATTGTTTTAGATACTGGTGACAAATATGACTTTTGACAGCCAGAAAAATAAGTGTTTCACACTAAGGAATATGGGAGACACCAGAAGCAATTGTTGTGCAAAATATTGTTTTAGATACTGCTGAGAAATATGACGTTTTGACAGCCAGAAAAATTACTGTAAAACACTGGGGAATAAGGGACACCCCAAAAGCACTTGGAGTATAAAATATTGTTTTAGATACTGCTGACAAATATGACATTTGACAGCCAGAAAAATTACTGTAAAACACTGGGGAATATGGGACAACCCAAAAGCACTTGGAGTGCAAAATATTGTTTTAGATACTGCTGACAAATATGACTTTTAACAGCCAGAAAAATTACTGTAAAACACTGGGGAATAAGGGACACCCCAAAAACACTTGTAGTGCAAAATATTGTTTTAGATACTGCTGACAAATATGACTTTTGACAGCCAAAATAATTACTGTAAAACACTGGGGATTATGGTACACCCCAAAAGCACTTGGAGTTCAAAAAATTGTTTTAGATACTGCTGACAAATATGACTTTTGACAGCCAGAAAAAATACTATAAAACACTGGGGAATAAGGGACACCCCAAAAACACTTGTAGTGCAAAATATTGTTTTAGATACTGCTGACAAATATGACTTTTGACAGCCAGAATAATTACTGTAAAACACTGGGGATTATGGTACACCCCAAAAGCACTTTCAGTGCAAAAAATTGTTTTAGATACTGCTGACAAATATGACTTTTGACAGCCAGAAAAATTACTACTGACACTTTGATTACATAATTTTGTTTTAGATACTGGTGACAAATATGACTTTTGACAGCCAGAAAAATTAGTGTTTCACACTGAGGAATATGGGAGACACCAGAAGCAATTCTTGTGCAAAATATTGTTTTAGATACTGCTGAGAAATATGACTTTTGACAGCCAGAAAAATTAGTGTAAAACATTGGGGAATATGGGACACCCCAAAATCACTTGTAGTGCAAAATATTGTTTGAGATACTGGTGACAAATATTGCTTTTGACAGCCAGAAAAATTAGTGTTTCACACTGGGGAATAAGGGATATCCCAAAAGAACTTGTAGTGCAAAATATTGTTTTACATACTGCTGACAAATATGACTTTTGACAGCCAGAAAAATTATTACTGACACTTTGATTGCATAATTTTGATTTAGATACTGGTGACAAATATGAATTTTGACAGCCAGATAAATTAGTGTAAAATATTGGGGAATATGAAACACCACAAAATCACTTGTAGTAGAAAATATTGTTTTAGATACTGATGACAAATATGACTTTTGACAGCCAGAAAAATTACTGCAAAACAATGGGGAATATGGGATACCCCAAAAGAACTTGTAGTGCAAAATATTGTTTTAGATACTGCTGACAAATATGACTTTTGACAGCCAGAAAAAATACTGTAAAACACTGGGGAATAAGGGACACCCCAAAAATACTTGTAGTGCAAAATATTGTTTTAGATACTGCTGACAAATATGACTTTTGACAGCCAGAATAATTATTGTAAAACACTGGGGAATATAGGACACCCCAAAAGAACTTGGAGTGCAAAAAATTGTTTTAGATACTGCTGATAAATATGACTTTTGACAGTCAGAAAAATTACTGTAAAACACTGGGGAATATGGGACACCCCAAAAGCACTTGGAGTGCAAAATATTGTTTTAGATACTGTTGACAAATATGACATTTGACAGCCAGAATAATTACTGTAAAACACTGGGGAATATGGGACACCCCAAAATCACTTGTATTGCAAAATATTGTTTTAGATACTGCTGATAAATATGACTTTTGACAGCCAGAAAAATTACTACTGACACTTTGATTACATAATTTTGTTTTAGATACTGGTGACAAATATGACTTTTGACAGCCGGAAAAAATAGTGTTTCACACTGGGGAATATGGGACACCCCAAAAGCACTTGAAGTGCAAAATATTGTTTTAGATACTGCTGACAAATATGACTTTTGACAGCCAGAATAATTACTGTAAAACACTGGGGAATATGGGACACCCCAAAATCACTTGTAGTGCAAAATATTGTTTTAGATACTGCTGACAAATATGACTTTTGACAGCCAGAAAAATTACTACTGACACTTTGATTACATAATTTTGTTTTAGATACTGGTGACAAATATGACTTTTGACAGCCGGAAAAAATAGTGTTTCACACTGGGGAATATGGGAGACCCCAAAAGGACTTTGATTGCATAATTTTGTTTTAGATACTGGTGACAAATATGACTTTTGACAACCAGAAAAATTACTGTAAAACACTGGGGAAAATGGGACACCCCAAAAGCACTTGTAGTGCAAAATATTGTTTTATATACTGCTGACAAATATGAATTTTGACCGCCAGAAAAATTAGTGTAAAACATGGGGGAATATGGGAAACCACAAAATCACTTGTAGTGCAAAATATTGTTTTAGATACTGGTGACAAATATGACTTTTGACTGCCAGAAAAATTACTGTAAAACAATGGGGAATAAGGGACACCCCAAAAGTACTTGGAGTGCAAAATATTGTTTTATATACTGCTTAGAAATATGAATTTTGACAGCCAGAAAAATTAGTGTAAAACATGGGGGAATATGGGACACCCCAAAATCACTTGTAGTGCAAAATATTGTTTGAGAGACTGGTGACAAATATTGCTTTTGACAGCCAGAAAAATTAATGTTTCACACTGGGGAATATGGGATATCCCAAAAGAACTTGTAGTGCAAAATATTGTTTTAGAAACTGCTGACAAATATGACTTTTGACAGCCAGAAAAATTATTACTGACACTTTGATTGCATAATTTTGTTTTAGATACTGGTGACAAATATGAATTTTGACAGCCAGATAAATTAGTGTAAAATATTGGGGAATATGAAACACCACAAAATCACTTGTAGTATAAAATATTGTTTTAGATACTGGTGACAAATATGACTTTTGACAGCCAGAAAAATTACTGCAAAACAATGGGGAATATGGGATACCCCAAAAGAACTTGTAGTGCAAAATATTGTTTTAGATACTGCTGACAAATATGAATTTTGACAGCCAGAAAAATTACTGTAAAACACTGGGGAATAAGGGACAACCCAAAAATACTTGTAGTGCAAAATATTGTTTTAGATACTGCTGACAAATATGACTTTTGACAGCCAGAATAAATATTGTAAAACACTGGGGAATATAGGACACCCCAAAAGAACTTGGAGTGCAAAAAATTGTTTTAGATACTGCTGATAAATATGACTTTTGACAGTCAGAAAAATTACTGTAAAACACTGGGGAATATGGGACACCCCAAAAGCACTTGGAGTGCAAAATATTGTTTTAGATACTGCTGACAAATATGACTTTTGACAGCCAGAATAATTACTGTAAAACACTGGGGAATATGGGACACCCAAAATCACTTGTAGTGCAAAATATTGTTTTAGATACTGCTGATAAATATGACTTTTGACAGCCAGAAAAATTACTATGACACTTTGATTACATAATTTTGTTTTAGATACTGGTGACAAATATGTCTTTTGACAGCCGGAAAAAATAGTGTTTCACACTGGGGAATATGGGACACCCCAAAAGCACTTG
Source organism: Mixophyes fleayi (assembly GCF_038048845.1). Classification (NCBI taxonomy): domain Eukaryota; kingdom Metazoa; phylum Chordata; class Amphibia; order Anura; family Limnodynastidae; genus Mixophyes; species Mixophyes fleayi. Next base: position 3,793 of record NW_027446876.1, on the reverse strand, counting down.
GAGTGCAAAATATTGTTTTATATACTGCTTACAAATATGACTTTTGACAGCCAGAAAAAATAGTGTAAAACATTGGGGAATATGGGACACCCTAAAATCACTTGTAGTACAAAATATTGTTTTAGATACTGGTGACAAATATGGCTTTTCACAGCCAGAAAAATTAGTGTTTCACACTGTGGAATATGGTATACCCCAAAAGAAATTGTAGTGCAAAATATTGTTTTAGATACTGCTTACAAATATGACTTTTGACAGCCAGAAAAATTACAACTGACACTTTGATTGCATAATTTTGTTTTAGATACTGGTGACAAATATGACTTTTGACAGCCAGAAAAAATCGTGTTTCACACTGGGGAATATGGGACACCCCAAAAGCACTTGTAGTGCAAAATATTGTTTTATATACTGCTGACAAATTTGAATTTTGACAGCCAGATACATTAGTGTAAAATATTGGGGAATATGAAACACCACAAAATCACTTGTAGTACAAAATATTGTTTTAGATACTGGTGACAAATATGACTTTTGACAGCCAGAAAAATGAGTGTTTCACATTGGGGAATATGGGAGACCCCAAAAGCAATTGTTGTGCAAAATATTGTTTTAGATACTGCTGACAAATATAACTTTTGCCAGCCAGAAAAATTACTGCAAAACAATGGGGAATATGAAACACTACAAAATCACTTGTAGTACAAAATATTGTTTTAGATACTGCTGACAAATATGACTTTTGACAGCCAGAAAAAGTACTGCTAAACAATGGGGAATATGGGATACCCCAAAAGAACTTGTAGTGCAAAATATTGTTTTAGATACTGCTGACAAATATGACTTTTGACAGCCAGAAAAATTACTGTATAACACTGGGCAATAAGGGACACCCCAAAAACACTTGTAGTGCAAAATATTGTTTTAGATACTGCTGACAAATATGACTTTTGACAGCCAGAATAATTACTGTAAAACACTGGGGATTATGGGACACCCCAAAAGCACTTGGAGTCCAAAAAATTGTTTTCGATACTGCTGATAAATATGACTTTTGACAGTCAGAAAAATTACTGTAAAACACTGGGGAATATGGGACACCCCAAAAGCACTTGGAGTGCAAAATATTGTTTTAGATACTGCTGACAAATATGACTTTTGACAGCCAGAATAATTACTGTAAAACACTGGGGAATATGGGACACCCCAAAATCACTTGTAGTGCAAAATATTGTTTTAGATACTGCTGACAAATATGACTTTTGACAGCCAGAAAAATTACTACTGACACTTTGATGACATAATTTTGTTTTAGATACTGGTGACAAATATGACTTTTGACAACCAGAAAAATTACTGTAAAACACTGGGGAAAATGGGACACCCCAAAAGCACTTGTAGTGCAAAATATTGTTTTATATACTGCTTACAAATATGAATTTTGACAGCCAGAAAAATTAGTGTAAAACATGGGGGAATATGGGACACCACAAAATCACTTGTAGTGCAAAATATTGTTTTAGATACTGGTGACAAATATGACTTTTGACAGCCAGAAAAAATAGTGTAAAACATTGGGGAATATGGGACACCCTAAAATCACTTGTAGTGCAAAATATTGTTTTAGATACTAGTGACAAATATGGCTTTTCACAGCCAGAAAAATTAGTGTTTCACACTGGGGAATATAGGATACCCCAAAAGAACGTGTAGTGCAAAATATTGTTTTAGATACTGCTTATAAATATGACTTTTGACAGCCAGAAAAATTACTACTGACACTTTGATTGCATAATTTTGTTTTAGATACTGGTGACAAATATGACTTTTGACAGCCAGAAAAAATAGTGTTTCACACTGGGGAATATGGGACACCCTAAAAGCACTTGTAGTGCAAAATATTGTTTTATATACTGCTGACAAATATGAATTTTGACAGCCAGATACATTAGTGTAAAATATTGGGGAATATGAAACACCACAAGATCACTTGTAGTACAAAATATTGTTTTAGATACTGCTGATAAATATAACTTTTGCCAGCCAGAAAAATTACTGCAAAACAATGGGGAATATGGGATACCCCAAAAGAACTTGTAGTGCAAAATATTGTGTTAGATACTGCTGACAAATATGACTTTTGACAGCCAGAAAAATTACTGTAAAACACTGGGGAATAAGGGACACCCCAAAAACACTTGTAGTGCAAAAAATTGTTTTAAGATACTGCTGACAAATATGAATTTTGACAGCCAGATAAATTAGTGTAAAATATTGGGGAATATGAAACACCATAAAATCACTTGTAGTACAAAATATTGTTTCAGATACTGGTGACAAATATGACTTTTGACAGCCAGAAAAATTACTGCAAAACAATGGGGAATATGGGATACCCCAAAAGAACTTGTAGTGCAAAATATTGTTTTAGATACTGCTGAGAAATATGACTTTTGACAGCCAGAAAAAATAGTGTAAAACATTGGGGAATATGGGACACCCTAAAATCACTTGTAGTGCAAAATATTGTTTTACATACTAGTGACAAATATGGCTTTTCACAGCCAGAAAAATTAGTGTTTTACACTGGGGAATATAGGATACCCCAAAAGAACGTGTAGTGCAAAATATTGTTTTAGATACTGCTTATAAATATGACTTTTGACAGCCAGAAAAATTACTACTGACACTTTGATTGCATAATTTTGTTTTAGATACTGGTGACAAATATGACTTTTGACAGCCAGAAAAAATAGTGTTTCACACTGGGGAATATGGGACACCCTAAAAGCACTTGTAGTGCAAAATATTGTTTTATATACTGCTGACAAATATTAATTTTGACAGCCAGATACATTAGTGTAAAATATTGGGGAATATGAAACACCACAAGATCACTTTTAGTACAAAATATTGTTTTAGATACTGGTGACAAATATGACTTTTGCCAGCCAGAAAAATTAGTGTTTCACATTGGGAAATATGGGAGACCCCAAAAGCAATTGTTGTGCAAAATATTGTTTTAGATACTGCTGACAAATATAACTTTTGCCAGCCAGAAAAATTACTGCAAAACAATGGGGAATATGGGATACCCCAAAAGAACTTGTAGTGCAAAATATTGTGTTAGATACTGCTGACAAATATGACTTTTGACAGCCAGAAAAATTACTGTAAAACACTGGGGAATAAGGGACACCCCAAAAACACTTGTAGTGTAAAATATTGTTTTAGATACTGCTGACAAATATGAATTTTGACAGCCAGATAAATTAGTGTAAAATATTGGGGAATATGAAACACCACAAAATCACTTGTAGTACAAAATATTGTTTTAGATACTGGTGACAAATATGACTTTTGACAGCCAGAAAAATTACTGCAAAACAATGGGAAATATGGGATACCCCAAAAGAACTTGTAGTGCAAAATATTGTTTTAGATACTCCTGACAAATATGACTTTTGACAGCCAGAATAATTACTGTAAAACACTGGGGAATATGGGACACCCCAAAAGCACTTAGAGTGCAAAATATTGTTTTAGATACTGCTGACAAATATGACTTTTGACAGCCAGAATAATTACTGTAAAACACTGGGGAATATGGGACACCCCAAAATCACTTGTAGTGCAAAATATTGTTTTAGATACTGCTGATAAATATGACTTTTGACAGCCAGAAAAATTACTACTGACACTTTTTATTACATAATTTTGTTTTAGATACTGGTGACAAATATGACTTTTGACAGCCGGAAAAAATAGTGTTTCACACTGGGGAATATGGGAA